>NC_046384.1:14934514-14952014 GCF_011125445.2 Fundulus heteroclitus | reverse complement strand
TGGTTGCCATAAATGTTAGTTCTATGCGTCATACGGTGCGTTATACTCATACATGTTCGTGCAAGGTTGTGCAGGATTTTTTTTCTCTTTAGTCCTTGGGCAGGTGCTCAGCATCGCTTAATGTTTCTTTCAACTCATCAAAAGTGGAAATCCTCCAGACATTCAAAGTCAGTGCCAGAACTATTCAATTTAAAGTAGGTATTACAGTTCAGTTCAATTGTTTTTCATTTGTTTTTTGAGAGACTGACAAAATCTCTGTATTTTAGCATTTAATCAGTTTAAATCTTTTTCTTCTGCTTATCCGGGTCATGGGGGTAGCAGCCTAAGTAGAGAGGCCCAGACGTACCTCTCCCCAGCCACTTGGGCCAGCTCCTCATGGGGAACCCCATGGTGTTCCCCGGCCAGCTGACAATCATAGTCCCTCCAGCGTGTCCTGGGTCTTCCCCTGGGTCTCCTCCCGGTGGGACGTGCCCGGAACACCTCTCCAGGGAGGCGTCCGGGAGGCATCCTGACCAGATGCCCGAGCCACCTCAACTGGCTCCTCTCGACGTGGAGGAGCAGAGACTCTACTCAGTCCCCTCCGGATGAGTGAGCTCACCCTATCTCTCAGAGAGAGCCCAGACACACTACGGAGAAAACTCATTTCAGCCGCTTGTATCCGCAATCTCGTTCTTTCCGTCACCCAAAGCTCGTGACCATAGATTAGGGCGGGAACGCAGATCGACCGGTTAATCGAGAGCTTCGCCTTTTGACTCAGCTATCTCTTCACCACAACAGACCGACACAGCACCTGCTTCACGGCAGACGCATCACCAATCCGCCTGTCGATCTCCCGCTCCATCTTTCCCTAATTCGTGAACAAGACCCCAAAATAGTCCGCCACTTGTTGCAGGACATCTTCCCCAACTCGGAGAAGACACTCTACCCGTTTCTGGCTTAAGACCATGTCCTCTGATTTGGATCAAATAAATCGCAACATTTAATTCCTCTTCATTAAGAAATGTCCCCTGTAAGTAACTGATGGTGGAACATAATTAGGTTTATTCATCCTTATTAGGCCTTACTTTTAGTTGTCTGTCTTTAATAATCAATCATTTGTGGACACTTGCTTGACACCATTCTGTTTGATTATCTCTTGTCAATTATTTTTATATTTAATAGCCCAGTTGTTGGTACATCTGCGTTCTGACTAAATCTTTATCCAGCGTAATGAACAGAAATCTCCTGTTTCTTTAATCTAATAGAGATCACGCAACTGAAAGAACAAAACATTTAATTTTAATAGATTATAGGACTGATTGGTTTCTGAACATCAATATAGCATAATGAATCGTAATATTGCTACATAATGTTTAAATTTGAGTTACTTATTACATTTTCTTTTTCTTCAAAGTGGTGAATTGCAAATGCTGTGAAGAACTCTTCAACTAAACCAGGAACCAGTGCCACTAATGTTGTTTTAAAGGAGTCTCTGATTTTGCCACATTAGAGAAAATCCTCTTTTAAAAGATCTTAGTGTCAAAGTCTCGAGCGCATCTGTTCTGACATGGCTGCAAGATGAAAAAAAATAAAATAAAAACATCTGAAGTTAAAAGCTTCCCCCTCTGCTGGAAATGTGTTTTCAAGGTTGCTGTAAATGTGGCAGGAAGATCAGATCAGTAGTCCTTAAAATTACAGAACCTGAAGTCTCTCTCTCTGCAGTAGAAAGTTCTCTACCTTTGTTTTACTCTTTGAACGTACAAACAGATTTTTTTAAGTGATTAAAGTTTAATAGCAATGGAATGTGGCATGTTTGCCTAACAAAGGAAAAAAGTCAACTCACCAGGCTTTAGGAATTAGAGCAACATTTAAATAAGGATATCATTGAAATATTACTTTGTTCTTAATTAATTCATTGCAAACCTTTGAAACGTGAATGTAATACTGATTCATCTCACACATTGGGGTTTATTTGAAGCATCTGTTTTGGTTTCCCAGAAAATTAGTATATGAAGCCTAGGCGGAAATTCAACTAAAGAAACTGAATTACTTACATTCATCCAATCAGAGGCTCATCCGCCTCCGACGCAAGCCAATCAGCTTTGAACCACACCTCCACGAAGCCCAATCAGCTTCCAGAGTCTATCTTAAAAGTTCTTCAAATTCACATCTCAGCCTGCTACCCAGCCAAGCGCAAGCAGTGGTTGCGCAATGTCTGATTTGGACTCAGATGACCCTGATTCAACCCACCTCCGTCCCCTTCTCCACCATCGTAGCTAAGCTCCACCTGTCTTTCCTATGGTGCTCCTTCAACCTCAACCCTATCAGAGTGTAATTCCTCCCGGACTCTTCAGCATTCCCTGTCACATCTCAATCAGTCCGGCAGAAGACCGCCATGTTGAGCCTGGTTCTGCCAGAGGTTTCTTCCCACAGGGGAGTTTTTCCTCTCCACTGTCGCTTCATGCTTGCTCATCATGGACAGGTTCATGCAAACCTGTGTTTATCCCAGCTGGACATCTATCTTTCTGGGTCCCTAGTATCTGCTCTCGCAGTCTACTGGATCCCACCAATACAGCTCAAGCAGATCGTCTCGACAACCAGCGTCTATGGACTGAACCAACTTCGTCTATCTCCACTCCACCACCAGTTTCCGGCCTGGTGGGAAACATCCCTGTTCTCATACGCCTGCTTATGCATATTAAAGTAAAAATCAGCGCTGATGTTTCCTGCCGAGGTCTGAGCGCCAAAGTCTTAAAATAATTGTATCAATAAATTCTTCTAATTGTATTTTTCTTTCCGTGTGAGTTTTTCAGATTGAAATCACAGATCAATGAAAATGACCCAATAACGAGACGGGTTACTGACTTGACAGCCGTCCAGCTGACAGGTCATTGCTAAAGAAGCGTGTTGTTATCGTGGACATGATCTACTCCTGGGCCAGAGACATCAGAACCGTCTTACCCGGGCTAAGGGATATAGTGCTAAACTGCTGCTCATGTCCTGTTTTCAGATGAAAGCAAATTTTCCATTACATTTGGAAATCAATGACTTGGAGTCTGGAAGAGCAGCAGTGAGGTATAAAAGAACCCAAGTTAGTTGAGGTTGAGTGTGAGGTTTCTACAGCCATTGATGATTGTGGGTGCCGTAGCCCGTTTTCCATTGAAAGCCCCAGACTTTGTATTACCCTGGTAAACAAAAGCCTGAAGCCTTTGGGTTTTCCTGTTTCTATGAGCTAGGGGCCATCTATCATCCCAATGGTGTATCTTATGGGCCTTAACAATGGAAAAACTGCAGTACCACTCCGGTCCAGGTGGTGGTGGCAATAAGACAGCAGTTAGACAAAGGCAGAGAAGTCATCTGCTGGTGTTGGTCCCCTGGGCTTTCTGAAGTCCTGTCAATCGTAGCCGTACAGCAGAAAATGTTAGAGCACTTCCTGTTACCTTTATGAACTTCATGTTAACAGTTGTTAATAGAGACAAAGGTTACGTAGATAATCAAAATTTATGAAGCTGGCTGTTTCAGAGGTGTGCCATGAAAAGGCCTGTTTGCCACTGGGATCCCAATGTGATTTGGTCAGATGAGAGCTTTAGAAACCAAACCACTGTATAATAAGGACAGTAAAATAAACTCAGAATAATCAAAATATTAAAATAATACTTACGACTTCAAAAAGAAAAAAAAAGTTGTCTAAACTAGCTTTTTTGGCTATGATTTCTTGACAAGTACTATGAAAGGTTCCCATACTTTTATATATACATGCTTAGGTTATTGTTGTAAATATGCATTATAAATAGGACATCACCTCTGTGCTGGCCTCAGAAACTTTTCTGTTTGTTACGGTATAGATTTTAAGTTAGACTTTGACAGACTTTATTGTCATTCACTTTCACTATGTACATTTAAGCGAAATTTTGTTGCAAGGTTCTGAGTGAAAAAAAATGATGCAGAACCATGATAAACATAAATATATTTGTCATTTGTCAGGAATGACAAATTATGTTAGTGTTGGTTTCTAAGTGTTCTTAACCCTGTGGTATTTAACTGATCTTTAAAATCACAGAAAAGCTCATTGGGTTGTACTTAATTGCTATAACAAAACTTTGGAAGAATTTGCTGATTCAGGTGAGTTGTGCCCAAACTCCAGGAGCCTTTAAGATGCTCTTAATGGCACACCGCTCCTCTTCTCGCCGCTTTTGACTCACATTGATTCTGTCAAAATTTTATGTTAATGTTTTATTACGTTTCATCAAATGATTTTAGTTTTGCCTATTATCCTACAATCACTCTAGATGGATTAGGTGTGATCAGGTACCACCTGCGTAGTCTGAAGTATGGTGGAGGATCTGTGATGCTGTGGGCCCATTTCTATTCCAAAGGCTCTTGGAAGCTAGCCAAAAACTTAGAACTTAGGAATAACATAATAATGGCTGGCTTGTTTAGCCGTATTTAGCTATTGAAGCCAACCACCACAGCTTTTTCCTACATTAGCTCATGCAATGCTCTGTATATCACTTATCTGCTCTTAGTATACCATCTTTATATTGTTACTTCTAACTGTGCTGTCTTCCTTTCCAGCTCTCTAATAGGCCACTGATTTACACCTGGGATGCCAGGTGAGCATAATGAGCTGCAGTTAACTAGCTGTGTGGCTAGAGACGTGGCTCAACAGAGTTAAAGAAGGACCTCTAGGAGGAAACCGGAGGTAAGGAACACCGAGTGTTTGGACAGGGCTAAAATAGTCATTCTTAACAATTAACAATTTGGGTAAAGCCTCTTAGAATGGTGTATAAATTCCAGTAGCAAATATATGCAGTTTAAGAACATATCTGTGCTCTTAAAAAATGCAAAAAACCTGCAGATTATTTTGAGTTTGATACTTTTAAGAAGATGCAAACCAAGACCAACCAGGTTTTGATGACAAAAACACAACTTAACATCTTTTTTCTGAATTTTTTTATAGAACTGGTTATTAAATATCATTAAATAATTTACAGCTGACAACACATAAAAAACTATTCAAGTCTAATGCACTTGAATCTGGAGACCCGATAATTCAGCCGAGACAGAAATTAAAGCTTGAAAAGGTTTATTAAATAAACTGGTGTTGCTGGAACAGCATCAGAGTGTCCGTAGGACAGGGGAAGACCGGTGATGAAGTCCTTGGTAAGGTGCGACCAGGGCCGAGATGGAACAGAGAGTTGACACAGCAAACCTACGGGAGGCAGGAAGCCGTGTACGCCAGGACGTCCTTCTTCAGTGAACTCCACCAGAACTGTAATGACATGAGGTCTAAGGTCTTGGTTTGTCCTGAATGGCAGAAGAACTTGGATTTATGACAGAACAGCAATACTTTGGGAAAGATTTATCTGGGAGAATGAAGTCCCCTACACCACTGACATGCTGGTCCAACCCAGATTCCTCCATCCGAGAGAGAGCGTCTGGCTTGACATCTCTTGATCTGGGTTTAAAAGACAAAGAGTATATATATATATATATATATATATATATATATATATATATATATATATATATATATATATATATATATATATATATATAATTTTTATTTTTATTTTTTGGCTCAAGGGGCGGATCAATCGACGGTAGATGTTTGCGAAGCCTAGTAATCTTTGGATTATATATATATATATATATATATATATATATATATATATATATATATATATATATATATGTGTGTGTGTGGGTGCAATATATACATTATCATATTATAAAAAATTTGCATAACTCAAACACAGCAACAAATAAAAAATAGATAAAAAATTCAGGCAGATGGAGCTGAAGTCAGAACCTATGTCATCTACGCCATGACAAATAATGACAGAAAAAGTTCAAAATTGCAGCATCAGTCTCGGTGCGGATTAATATAATTCTCAATATATATACAGGCTTTCAAGGAAAATATATGCAGCCATCTGAACAGGTATTATTCAAGGAAGGAGCTGCTTATTTAAAAAAAGAAAAAAGCAATTGGCAAACATTTCTCTGCATGTGTCATAACACCAAGGCTTTGTGCTAAAAAGGTCCAGCTGCTGAACTGGACCTATTTAAATTACTTGGCTAGTCCAGAATGTTGCTCAAAGAAAAGATTTCTCCATTGTCTGGAAAAGTATAGAATTTGCTATTAGTATTTATTCAGGCCCGTTTAAATGGCCGGAAGAACATTTTTAATTTTCTTTTACCTTTTAAAAAGCCCTCAAGCTAGCAAAGAGCACTCCCTCTTATTTGTGCACACCGTATAGTTCTAGTTCTAAAATAGTTTCCCTAAAGGGTATATTACCTCTAAATCCCATTTTAGCAGCGTTATTACTCCATACAAAAGCAATCTCCTTCTGAACAAACACTAGTTTGATATCTAAATTTTAGGATTGACTTAGATATCTAATCAGTGGGCTCTCCTTCAGCCTCCTTCAAAGCAGCCAAACAAGGAGCTTAAATTGCATGTTTTTAAACCAATAACAGCTTTTGTTTTGCTACTGTTTAGGTCATTGAAGAAATGACTGCAGGCCAAGATTGGTTTCCGCTCTTAGTCGAGAACAGTTGGAGTTCCTCGCTCACCGACGGGAAGCAATTGGTTCGATGGCAGAGGGTCAAGAAAAATGAGTGGGCTCTATCGAATCCTGTAAACCAGTCCAGCTGGATTCAAAATACACAGTATGGGTTTCAGGAAATGATTAGGGATTTTGCTTTAAATAGTTTTCCAAGTGATTTCTTTATTCTTCCTGTTCTGACAAGGTGATAAACTCTCCATTTGTTGATTGATGCGTCTCTCTGATTAAATGACCACATCACCGTACTGTCCAACCTAATCATGACTCATAAATGTTTGGCTCCAGTATTTAGACCTTCATCTGTGAAATGCAGGTTGATTCTGCAGGGCCCCTCAGGTCATCGGAAACAGGTGCTCATGAATAAAGAAGACGTTAAATACTGTATGCGTGGGGTTATTAATTACCAGTCGGATTTTTTTATTTATTTTTTATATACAAGCAGCTTCTATGTTTTCGCCTTTGCTGTTTAGACACGGCTGTCGATGTATTTTCTCCTCCTGGTGGGTGTGCGTCATTTCTTCCTCTCTCACCTTCTGTCTCCTAACATGGGTCCCATTATGTCCTGATGACAACCTTTCAAAGAATAGTGTCTTTTTTTTTATCTTGTCACATAAAGTTATTCCTAGTATTTGTTATACTTTCTGGTCAGTAAGGAGCATTTGTTTTATCCTCAAATCCAAAAATGAGGAAATGCAAATACGTTATGACACATTTAAAGCAGCCACCAAAATAAATTAGAGACCTGTTATTTTTCCTCTGACCTTTACAAAGACAAAGTTTCTACACCTGCACCAACAATGTTTTTTTTTTTTTGAAGGGTATTTTTTTTTTTTTTACTTGAGTAATTATACTTCTGTAAAAGTTTGTATTAGTATCGAATGGTCTGCTGTCTTGAAGTCCTCAGTAAGTGCAGCCATGACATCTTCCTTACATAAGCTGTTAACAGTGTTCGATCAAATAGAAATATCTCTTGAGTTGCTGCTGTGTTACATAAGGCCAAAAAATATAACTTTTACCTCAGGAATGTCAGCTTTCCTAAAAGTATGTAAAAGTACTGTACAGTACATGGACTCAACAGTTGGTTGGGGCTACCTGTGCCTGAATTACTGCATCAGTGCTGCATGGAGGAAATCAGCCTATATGGTTCTGCTCCTCTGAATTGTAGGATTGTGCGTTCACCGTCTTCTCCCTTACAACACCTAATAAATTCTCTGTGTGGTTTGTCAGGCCAGGCTGCTGGCCATTCAACCACTGTGATGGCAGGTGATATCGCTCCCCAAATCATCATTGGCTGTGAAAACTATACACTTTTGAAATTCTTTCTGGTTCAGGAGGAGCTTAACATAAGCAATCCTACAGTTTTTAGCTATCCCTTGTGTGAACTTTGCTTCACAATCTTCTCAAAAATGTGAGTATCTCGGATGCTTGTGCACATTTTCTACCACACCTTTTTCCTTCCACCAAACTTTCCATTATTTTGTTGAATACGTGACTGTGTCAACGACCAGCTTATTTACCGCTTCGACCTACTTGTGACATCATTCTACTGGAGCGTCTGTAAATATTTTGTTTGGTATTAAAAGCAATGACAAACTGACCCTTCAGCACCATGGACAGCAACATCCCTGTGTCAGGTTCAGTTTGACTCCTGCTGTTTTGAATTTGAAGTCTCTAGACTCAGGCATCATTTTAATACATTTAGAAATTGGATTTCCTGGAGAATTATATTGTGTTTAACATAGCAAAGGAACTAGAACTTCATATTAAATGTTCAGTGTTCTTTAGTAACATTTATATTTCTGGGAATGGTCAGTAAATCACATAAGACAGACGCTATAGCACCTAACTAGGAATACTTAATGAACAAGATAAAAACAATGTTAATGGCTTGCATAGGAAATGGTGCAAATAATGGTTTTATATTTAGTTTCTATAGATTTTTAGGTTAAGACCTCTTCATATTATTTTCATAGCCAATTGGCTGTATTATATTACAGCACATCAAACAATGGCCAGTATGGAAGTGACTGACCTTTAGGTCAGAATTTATCATTGGGTAACACCAATGTACAAAAGCAGAATATGCTAAATACAGTCTGGTTATCTAAGGATGCATGCCCTCCGCTCCAGCATAGCTGGCTGCCAGGGGAGCCCATGGGCTCGTCACTGCGGCTCCCGGGGGCTTCGTCACTGTGGCTGTTGGGGGTTTCCTGGGGTTCCTCTGCTCTTCCCTGAGATGGGGGACGCAGCTATCCCAGTGCTGGACCCTCTTGGGCACCTTTGCTCTGAGGGCTCTTTTGGGCATCAGGGGTTCTGGTTCCCCTGGCGTCTGCCTTGGCGCTCTGGGGGCCGGGTCTTTGGCTCCTCATAACCACTATTGTGAATTTTTCTTATGGATAAACCTTACATACAGGAGTGCAGTCTCAAACACTTACAGGTGCTTGGATCCAGATGCTTACAGATTCACTTCTATACAGAAGACCCTATAGTTAGCTTTAGTTTTCAATTTTTATATCTCATATTAAATAATACTTTGTATTTTTCAGTGATGCTATCAAGGCGTTGGTTGTTTGTACCTGTAATACTTTTTGGTTTTGCTGTTCTTTTTATATCTCTCTTTGCGGGTGTAGAAGCAGACTCTAAGGATGTTCTCTTATTCTCTCCTTTTCCTCTTCCTCTTCCTTTTTGCATTTTGTCTCATCTTTTTCTCTTCTTCCCCCCCCCCCCCCTTCTACCTTCCCGTTTTTGTGTCCATTGAATGTTAAATAGACCCAGAATAAAATCTAACGGAGCTATTTGCACATATAAACCAGGCAGAGTACTATGGTGAAAGCAGTAAAGCTCCACTTGTTAATCTGCTGCGTTCTCTCTGGCATTTAGACATCAATTCTTAATGCTACACTGCCAGACAGGACACGTTAAAACGAATAATAATAATAATAATGATGCATGCGATTCAGTACAAGCAGCAACAGAACGATTTTTCATCGTTCTGTCCCATTGGACTGGCTAGATGACAGTGATGTGAAAGGTCAGACTTTTTCTCAAGAAATGTGACTGCTGTGGTCCTTTTGGTGCAATGTGGGCTGTGCGTTGAAAGTGTCCAGACTGCTGCCTCCGGACCTGTGAAATCATCTTTGGTTAGGTGTGGAAAAAGCATCACTAACCAATTTGATCTACATTTTGCGCATGGCAAATGTTGCATACAATTTTTAAGAAAAATCTCTAATCTTATGCAAAATAGCCCCTTGTATGTTTCCTCAACAAGACATGAAAGTTACGTTTCTTATCTTAGGATGTGATGTGAACACATCCTCCAGAACACTGCTGTAACAGCTGGACAGTGTAAGATCTGTGGTCACTGACTTTTAAATCAGCCCAGTATGTATTTGAGTAATAGACTGCAGCGATGGACACAATAATTGTAGGTAGGGAAGTGAGCCAGAGACCAGCCCCAAGGGGCCGTGTCCCCCAGGTCATATGTCATTACCTCAGTCTGAATTGGTGGCAGACTGCAGTAAGGCCAAGCAGCAGGGACAGTGATACTGTTTTCATGGCTGATTGGAGAGCGCTGGCGGCCATCGCCTGTCCTCTTTGCTTCTTTCCAAGGGAATATAGGCTCCATCCAGCCAGCGTTTGGCAGGCAGCAGATTCCTCCCACTCCTTCAACAGCTTTGCCAGATGCATAGTGGCAATGCATATACCACGTTTGGGCTTGTTCTTGCTGTTAAACACGAGGAATGCTTCGCAGATGCATAAATGCAGCCCGATTCCGATGGAGTTCAATTAACTATATATATATCCCACTGCCAGCCAAAATGTTAAAACCAACTTTTCTGCATTATATAAACCCCGCAGTAAGAGTTGCAGTCTGCATGTGCTTGTTCATTCTTCCCACTCGTGGCGACAGTCCTGTTTAAATTTAGAGCGTGAGTCACGGGTGATAGGCATGAAAGATCTGGAGTGAAAGCTAAATTACCGCCACAGAACCTGAGCACAGAAGTGCTGATGGTGCTGGAAGTACTGCAGAACACAAAAGTAGAGAGCTGTCAAGCTGTAAAATTACACAGCAGGCTGGGTGAAGAGATGATTACGGGCAATTATGCGTCCGTGAATGCCCTCTGAGGGGAGACCTTTCGCGTTTAAGGGGCTTAGCTGCAATGGACGTACCAATCGGAGTCCATCTTGGCATCTGCTGTGCGTTTCCCTGGCAATGGTGTTGACGGAAGATGCTCCGCATGAGGAAGGCTTCGTAATGTGGAGCTGGTTCCGATCCGTTAAGGTTGAGCGTCATTGATTCAGGAGGTAGCAAGATCCTTTCATTCTCCTGACCCTAATCATCGCGCAGCGTAGTCCTTTGCCAGTTATTTTGTCGAATGTGCGTTTTATGTGTTAATGCAAATTTGCGTGACGTCCCTTATGTTCGTTTCTAGGTGATGTGCGGTCTTTCACACCCTTTCTGGGTACAGATGTGTGTATGTGTCTGGCAAAACAAGGGCTGATCATGGTGTTAATTTAAATTTGGTGTAATAATGGAGGGTTTCAGTGTTTCATTCCTCTTGATTTTCCATAATTGCACATTTTCAGTTCTTTTAGTTACGCTTATCTCTGAATGGACAGAGCTAATTACTTGGTACCTGAAGCACATTTGGCTTCACAAGGAAGCTGACCGTTTTTCCTGGTAATAATACGGAAACTTGTCTATTCTTATCTCCTTGAAACATTAGATTTTCGAGCGCCCGTTTTTTTCGAGGAAGCATCTTTTTCTGTTTTCACAAGAAATGTTCAATGAGTTCCTCCATAACAGTTTTCCTAAAGTCATTTTTCTATTTTCTAACCTTTGCCTGCTTTAGATAAGAAATGTTTTCAGTTCTCTCTCAAGATTGCTCTCCTTTTTGCTTTTTGTTGCGGTTATAATTTAGTAAAAAAAAAAAAAAAAAAAAAATATATATATATATATATATATATATATATATATATAGATATAGATATAGATATAGATATATAGATAGTCGATCTAGCTATCTAGATATAAGATACATATAAGATATATATGATATAGCTATAATTAGATAATATAGATCTAGATATCTATATATATATTTCTATATATAATCCTATATAGATATAGATCTATATATGTATATCTATGTATATGGTATAATATATATATATAAGATCTATAGCTGATATATTATATATATGTATGTGTATATTATAATATATATATCTATAATATATATATAATATATAATATATATATGGTATATGTGTATTATATATATGTGTATATATATATATGTATATGTGTACCTCTGTATATATATAGTGTATATGTGTATATGTATATATATGTATATATATATATATATAATTTTGAAGTTTTATTTCTTTGAACTATTGTTTATCCATGGTGCAACTGTAATGGCTTTTAACGAACAAGAACTAGGTGGATAAATCAAAAGTTATTGTAAGTTATAGAATATAAATACATTTATTGTCCCACATTGGGGAAATTCGGATTAAATACAATTCGGACCTCGATAGTATTCCTTTAACAGCCATAAACATACTTCTGGCATAATTTTTCCTAAACAGTTGACCGCTCTTTCTGGCAGAATTAATTATTTGAGTTTAATTCCCAAAATTTCGATAGGATTGATGTCTTGGCGTTAAAAAGGCTTTTCTCCCTTTTATCGTCAGCTCCGGAGCAAATTAAATGAAATGTCTGGACTTAAAGTTGTGATAATAGCTGCATGTTGGAGGTTGAGTTGAAGAAATAGGACGTTGGCCTCTTCTTTGTCCTTATTAAATCCTCTCTGTGTAATGCACCACTGGTTGTAATCAGGCCCGCCACATGTCGCTACCACTACCTTGCCTGACAATTGGTATAATTTTATGTTTAAAAGCTTCACTTTTGATCCGTCCAACGATGCCGCTCGTCTGCTGTGACCATAAAAACGTTTTCCAGCTGGCATCTAACTTGCACATTTAGGCAGATTGAGGTTTTCTCAAACCCAACCCTATTGCACAATTGAACTACAATAAAGGGCCATGTTTGTGCAGAGAAATTATTAATTATGTCAATAAGGTTGGTCAAGCATCCAACCAGACTTATGTCAGAAACCCTCTGTCCAGAAATAGTGTTCAGGCTTTGTGCAATTTGCAAAGAGTTATTTTTTGGAATAATAAAAAGGGGCACATGCATGTGTGGATTGGAGAGAATCAACCGTTGTTTTTAAAGATGATTGAAGTTGTGTGTTGTATCTTGATATCATCGGGTGGGGGTGGGGTGGGGCTGCTATATGGATGCACTATTTTTAGTGGCTCCTATTATGCCTGCATTAGAACTGAAGTATTATGGCCTTCACAAAGGCGAGTGCAAAGAAGGATGAAATAAATAATGCTAGCTCTATCCTTTGCTAAATATGAGTTTGTGTTTATAATGTGTTTTTATATCTTGTCTTTAATCATAAAAGTAGTTGAAAATGCAGCTACATCAAATCAAAGGAGAGTTTAACCAAACATCAAAGTTGTAGGCTGGTGGGTAGAGGGGATCAAGGATCACAGACAGAAGCTAACATTCTCTGCACATTTCTGAAACTTTTTTTTTTATTAAGATGAAGGTTGTCTTATTTAGTCAGGAATGAATAACCTAGAGAATCCTCCACTGATTAGAAAAAGCCTCAATATTTGCAAGTTAGTCATAAAGTTAGCCGACTCTTTACAAGCTCTTTGCTCAATTACACATGTGACGGAGCCACTGATGACTTATGTGAATGTGGTAAAGAGCTGAAAAAAATTTAAGTGCTCAGATTTATATTTGAAACACATTTTTTGCTGCTTTACATTTAGATGGTTAGGTGAAACTATATCACTCACCACAAGATGCCAGACGTACCAGAAGGCGCTTTAGGAAGACTTCTTTCAGGCTCCCGGTGCTGTCCATGCATGCACCAGCTAGCTTAATGTTCTGACCAAGAGCACCCCTGGTAATTCTGCCTGGATATTTTACCACTCTTCTCGTCAGAAATGGTGCACCTAATTTAAATTAATTGGTTGGTGGGGGGGTAACTATCATAACGAGGCTGTCAGCATCATTTGACAGCAGAAATGCTTTTTTTATGTACGCCGTTCCTTGGGATTTGAGCCTGAACCGTTCGATGTTTGTTTCAACTGATTTGAAGGCTTTGCTTGGTCTGAGAGCTCCTTTGTTGTTCTTTTGGGCTAATTCCCAGCAATACGTCTGGTGCTTTGTAGTAATGAAGGCATCTATCAGGCTGCCCATCCACCGTGGCCTGATTGGTGGAGCGCCGTACCGATAGTTGTTGAGCTGTGAAATTCTCCCATCTTCAAAGGATCTCCTTCATAGTGATCGTTGGCGTATCGGTAACCTGTCTGGCTAAAGCTCCTCGCCCCTGATTGGTCAGCTAGGCGAGAAGTTTAAACTTCATCCCTCTTAAGAATAATAGTCTATCTTTTTGGGGTTCTTTGTTCCTTTATTCTATAGAAACTTGCTGGGAGTAGACTTGTGTTGACTGCAGTCGGTGTCTGCAGATAGCAGGCACCGTTCTTTTCACTTTCAACTGCACTTTTCATCATTTCAAAGGCATAGTTTTCTTGCCCTCCTTACATACCAGTCTTCCTTTCCTAGACAGGAAGTCATTACAGGAGGGCTCTCACCCCATCACATATGGCCATTTAACACATCGCTGGCGACCGCAAATGAACCGGGAGCAGCAGCCGCTCGACTAGGCCCGGCCGACTTTGCTCAAATGTTTATCTGCCGCTCTCCTGCTGCGCCGGGCTGCATTTTTTTTAAACTTTTATTTCTTTGCTTTCGCGTGTTTGTCACAGGGAGCACTTGCTTTGAGTTCAGTGTGATGGATTTAGATTTGGAGTCCCCCCCCCCTGTTCTTTTTTTTTGCCTTTTTATTCTCACACACTTTGCTGGGGAGAAATATGTGCTGTTCCCCCCCTCTCATTTTTTTTATTTCCGATTTTCCGCTTTCTTATTTTTCTAAAGGGAGCAGGGGAAAGAGCTGAGATATGGAAGTCAGTTTTTCCTTTTTTTTCCCCCCCTTTTGATTCTTTTGCTGCCCCCTTGAAATTTGTAATAGCCATTTTGGCTCTGTCAGGCTGCCTTAGCCTTTTGGTGCACTTGGAGCTCCATTGGTGATAAAACAGATAAAGCCTTCTTGACAAGTTAAAAATGAGAAAGCAATTGTGGCTGACACCCTCGAGACAGCCATCGTCTCCATCTCCCTTCAGGCCACTTTCTCTGCCTCTCTTCCAGTGTCCTGTTTGCTCATGTTTTCTTCAAGAGGCCTGCTTGTTATGCACTATCTCTACAGACTAAAATATTAACAAAGCTACCTCTTGAGGATGTTTGCTTATTGCTGAGCGATGCGAATATTGCCGAGCTAAGGGAGAAAACTTAAGTGCTGCGGGATGTAAAAGCAAAGATAGTTTAAACCTCATAAAGTTGCGGCGTTTTTTTTTTTTGCCTCTGAATTAGGCTCACAATGCCTTGGCAAAGTATTCACATCCCTTTACATTTGTCAGCTTCCAACCACAATGCTGAATTTGTTTTCTCAAGATGTTTTGTGACGGACCTCCACAACGTAGTGCGTAGTTGTTATATGAAAGATTCATTTTTTTTTTTTTCCAGAAGGTAAAAATCGTGGTCTTAATTTGTATTTAGTCGCTACCATCGTTACAAAGCCACAGACTGAACCTTTGCCTAGTGATTCCTCCAATATTGCTTAGCTAAATTGGATATATATATATATATATATATATATATATATATATTTTATTACATCTCTGGTTGTAAATTTACGGTCATTGTCCTGCTGAAAGCCAGCCGTGGCGGCCTCGGTTCATTACATCCTTCATCTTTTACCACTGAGATGACCTTATCTACCCCTGCTGAGCAAATGTATCCCCACAGCATGATGCTGCCACCACCATGTGTCACTATGAGGGTGCTGTTTGTTTGTGATGTTTACCTTTAGTTTTCACTTCAAACTGAACTCCCAATGGCCGCCGTTTTAGCCACTCCTCCATGCATGCCTGACTAAAAGGCTGTCCTGACAACAGCTTCTTCCACCTGAGCTGTCTGTTACTGCACCGCCTCCAGGGTTACCATGAGCCTCATTTATTGGCCAAATTGGGAGATTATTTCCCAACTCAGTCCTGTTTTAAAGGTCTCCAATACCTTCCCCCTGTCCCGTTGCTGCGTTTCTTGAACTTCCTGATGCTGTTTGATCACTAATGTTCTCTAACAAACCCCATGAGGCCTTCACAGAACGGCTGGATTTTTACTGGGATTGCATTTACACCCAGGGAGGCTCTTTTTAATAACTAGATGTCCTCTGAATGAAACTGGTTGTACTGGAATAGATGAAAAACGAGGCTGAATATAAATGTATTTAAAAAAAATTTAATTAAAACCGTATATAATTTTTTTTTAATACTCTGTATTGGTCTGTAATAAAAAATATAAAATCCCAATAAAATACACTGAAGTTTGCAGTTTGTAATGTGATGAGACGTAAACAGACATCTGCCGCCGTAACTACGTCGCTGCGTAAAGGCTTGAAAATGTTAGGGAGGCGAAGGTCTTTTTATTGTGTGTTTTTTATGTCGGCGCTAGGCTTTGTGTGACAGAAAGTAAAGGCCTTGTGTGTGAAATATTCACGAGGGATGGGGGGGTGAAGAAAAGGGGGATTGATAGAGCCGTGCTGGCAAGGCGAGGTGTCTAAATCACAGTTTGGAATGGTCTGTCGGTGTGGCGATTGGCTGTCACATCCACAGATGGAGGACGGCGCCCACAGGAAAAGGATAAACTGTCTGATAAGCGCTCGGTGAGGTACAGGGCTTCTTCTGGCAGACGCGCTCTTGAGAGAGGGGTGGAGGGAGGGGGGGGGGTCTAAAGAGATGGGAATAGAAAAGGAAAACGAGTCAAGAGGGAGCAGGCAACAGATGAATCTCCATCTGTGTTCACAGGCAAACGGCAGCAAGAAAACAAGCCGAACGGCCACTGAGGTGCAGCTTTGGTCTCATACCTCTGCGGCTTTACCTCTGTTAAGATATCCTTAAGTGCGTCTCAGATTGTTCGCCTCTCTGCTGAGGATGGGCGCTTGAGCGTCCTCCGGCAATAATGATCTGGGATGAGTGGCATCAATCAGCTGCTTCTTGTCAAGCGGGGAGGGGAACAACAACAGCTGCTGTTGTAACAACAGTTCATTTAAGCAATGTGAAACCAGTCAAGCAAACGGCAACGACTTGCTGAAACGACGGCAGCGATACTGTACGCCGTTGTTGTGTGTCGTGTGACAGCGGCCAGGTCCGCGACAGGATGAAATGCTAAAATCTGAGCGGCTACATCAAACCACTGACCTGGGACAGATTGTGGTCACGAAAGCATGAAAAATCCTCACCCCTTGGCTCCCGTGTTGCAAAGGTTAGCCAGCCTGCTGCACATCATCCTCGCCACTTACTATGCTTTTTTTTTTAAAAAAAATACAGAGTTAAGTTAAGTTTCGATCAACATCAACACTTCCGCCTTTCATAATCTGCTTCCATTTCATTTCACACGTCTTAGAAGAAAGTTCAAGGTCAAGAATCGTCATTATCGCCACAGGCGCGAACAATTGCGCAGCTATTAGTAAACACTTTTTAAGGGTTCAGAATGTGGGTTTGTATGGAGCCACCTGTAAAAAGCTCCTTTTTATGCTTTTTACAGCAAAACTTGTAAACTATCGCTGTTCAAAGAAACTTCTGTGATGCCATACCTGAACAGAACCGGGTAGTCACAATACTGTGGATGATTCTTTCTCTTCTTCTTTCTTGGAGCTTTTTTCCACTCAGGATACACCTGCCTTATTTGAACAGCAATTTTTCTTGTCTTGCCTTTTTAGTTTCATTGATATTTTGTATTTTTA
>NC_046384.1:14708138-14934016 GCF_011125445.2 Fundulus heteroclitus | reverse complement strand
CAGAAAGGAGATGCCTAAAAAAAATGCAGGTCAGGGGTCCCTGAAGACCAGAGCTGGGAACCACTGGTGTAAGAGAACCCTTTATCACCATGTTTGGACCTTAAACCTTAAAGGTTGACTGTGGTCCACCTGAAAAAGTGGCTCTCAGCTTGCTTCCAAGCGAACCCTGGTGTGGTTTGCTTAGACTTGGACTTTTGGTCATAAAGGAAGGCTTCTTGCAACAACAACAAAAAAAAACAGATTGGAACAGAAAATAAAACAGAAGCCTCAAGTCTATTGCCCTCTCCCAATACTTACACTAAACCCTACGCACTTCTATGAAGTGTACACCTGGTAGAGGTGCACTTAAGGGTTTGAGTGTGCAGGTTATAAGCATCCAAAACAGAAGTATTGGGACACTTTGGGTTATGTCATCAACTTGCACCTCTGTGTCTTAACGGCGACGCAAAAAATGACGGGACCGTCACCGTTTTTGCAAACTTTACTGGTAAAAATGATTAAAATTGCAACAAGCAATCGTTTTGAGGGGAATGAATTGAGAGGATTGGGCAGAGCAGGTATTGACACAAACGTGAAAAGGAATAGAAAATATTTTATATAAAATGTATATAACTAAAACATATATGTTGTGTGCCTTTCATTAATGATAGCACCTGTTTTGTTACAGAAAATAAGCAAAAACTAATGCACATTTGATATTTTCATATCTATTTCTTTATTGTATTTTTTTTACAACTTTATCAACAGCTGCTGGGGAAAAAAACAGCTGCTGTCAGACATTTTAGAGCACAAATACATCAAAGTCAACCAAGCAGATAGAATAAAATGAAACCAGCTGCTACTATTTAAGGAAATTTCAGTTTTATCAGTAAAAATAACTACCGATTTTGTTTTAAGAAATGAAAATTGCCGATTAGTCATTTATTTAAGGTGGCAGTATGATTTTAGGTCTTTATAGACCAAACATTTTCACCTTCTGGCTCAAAACATCACATGCAGCGATGAATTGTGGGTAATACACTTTAGTGAAGGTGGTATCGATATGGACTTCACTAAAGGGTGGATCGAGGACGCAAAACAGGAGGGCAAAATACCACTCTGGAGAATCGGGACACGCTACACACTCACACCCTCAGCGGGAGCGCGCACGCAGCGGCACCCTCAAAGAGCCGGTGTAACTGCAAGACGTTGTCCTGGTAGTTTGGGTCACTTTCAAAAGTGCAGCCTGAAAGTGATCTAAACTAAATGAAGAGTTCAGATTAGAAAGTCTGAAGAGGGAGCTAAAGATCAGGGTGATGTAAAGAATCCTAGAAAGCCCCAAAATGAGAAAATGAAGATAAAAAAAATATCAGCAATTTTAGAAAGGTTAGATTTCCATAAAAAGGCTACAAATCATTGTTGATATGATAGATTTCAGTGTAATTAAAAGAAAACTGAATTGTTTTATTTATATATATATATATATATATATATATATATATATATATATATATATATATATATATATATATATATATATATATATAAACAGCGGTTCACTCTGGTATAATATGACAAACTGACAAGTATAAATTGACAAGTAACCTAACATTTACTGGATAACACACAGAATTATAATCTCTTTTTACTGCATGTAACTGAAGTGAAAGATACGTTTTTACATATTTTGCCAATGGAGTCAACTAATGTTGTTGATCTTGCACAAATGTGCAGTTTGAGTGTGTGGAAGACGTGACTCGTTAGTGTGTTTGCCCTGAACACCTCTGTCCCTGCTGGTCACATGACTGACTGCCACCTGCCTGCACAGCTGTTACTCGTCTGCTCGTTAGCTTCATCCCAGTAAACAGCATCTCCTTCCACACAACTCCTATCGCTTCAGTTTCTGTTTTTCTTACACTAACTTGCTGCTTTTATCGGTGCATTAGATTCACTTTTACATGTCTGCCCTTGCCCTCTTGAAATCTGCTGTCTTCAAGCTACAGCCTGTAAGTTACTTACTTGGTTGGGTCTCTTTAAGCTAAGCATTTGCAACATGGTTTCAATTTTAGTTTTTTTTTTTTAGTTAATTATGTTTTTTGTGGTCTTTAACTGGACGAAAGTCAAAGTATGAACCATTGCGGGCAGGTTTTAGCTGCTTATCGGCCAGGCTTTTTTTTTTTTCTGGTGCAACATGAAAACTTTCTAGGAGTTTCCTGCAGTCTTGCAGTCTCTCTTTTTAACAATGGTATTAGTTTATTTTTAAAACCATAAAAATGTTTTCGATAAAGACTTTTTTTTTTAATGTATAATATAAAAAGTAACAGGTGTTAAACATCAATTCTGTCTTTATGGAGCACTTTTCGTACAGCCAAGTTTCAAAGAAAGTGCTTTACGGAGATTAAAACCAGAAGGAATACAAAAATAACCACTAGACACTTGTTAAAAATTATTTAACTAATTACATGGACATAATGAAAAATTAAGAGAAATGGGTAAATCAGTCAATATTTGGCGGATGAGACAGTGTGGAAACGTAATCAGATTAAAGTAACCTGTACAAAAACATGAATACTACACCAAAGAAAAACTGTGATCAATAACAATGACATAAATAACAATATGATGACATAACAAATGGGTAACAAACTATCTGAAATTGTTTTGCTTAAAGTGAAAAAAATAAAACAGATATTGGGTTTAAACTTGAACGCCAGACTGAATTTATGTCTTCAGTTTCCTTTGAAAGACATTTAGGCTGTCAGTTTCCATCCGGCCTGTACAGCTGAGAGCCACAACAAGAACAAGACGCCTGAGATGCTTGACATCTCACTCTTAGATGGCATGTAGAACAAAAGCAAGTCTGACAAATGAGGTGGCCTTAGACCATTAAGACATTTGAATACCAGTATGAGTACAATAAAATCAGTGGTAAAAAGGTCAAGAAATCTATACAGACTTAGTCATTATTATGTCAGCCTGCTTCCTGCTGCTCCTCAGCATTGCTGCAGCTAAAGTAGCTGCAAAATATATCCTAAAAGTAAAAAAAAAATAAAAAGTTGGTGCTCTAGTCTCTGATTTGGGCTGGGAGAGAAAGGATGAAACTCTGGTAATGTTCTTCAGATGATAAAATGCTTGTTTTGGTAAATGTGGCTTGTGAAGCTTCTTCTGCCAGAGGTGAAGGAAATTCTGTACCACCCATGGCTTTGTGTCTAAAGTGGAGTAAACAGTGTGTCAATATGTCTGTTTTCAACGTTAAAAACTATATATAGTCCACCAACATCTACTGCTGAGCTGTCAAGACAGTACCCTCTCCCCTTGACGAACCTATCTTTCCTAGGTTTTGACGTTGACATGAGTGTCCGGGGTGAGGCATCACAGTGTGCACCCACATATGTTGCATAAACTTTCCCTTTGCACCGCAGAACTCGGACACGTCAGCCTTCCAGTCCAGTTTGTCGACGCTCCTCACATGTTGCGTCAAGTGTTGGGCTTCCAGATGTGTCACTGTGACAGGTAAGACGCTCTGTAGACAATTTATCTGTTCAAACATTAAACATGGTGTCTGTTAGGAGAGAGAACTGTTCTTTTCAGCTAATGCCAATAGAAGATGAGAAGTACAGCATTTACGCACCAGACCAAAACTGGTCTGGCGCACAGTCAACTTTTGAGAAGAATTTAGGATTTTAAGTGCGCCCTATAGTCAGAAAAATACGGTAGTCAAGTTTATTTGTATAGCACAATTTAGCAACATGGTTCAACACACTTTACATCATAAACACATTGAAACGATCACTGGTTGTGAGACCAGAAGCAAACTTTAAATTGTATGAAGTGAAAACATCAATACACATGAAACATGTTGGTCAAGGTTCCTGTTGTCATGGGTTGAAAGCAACTCTAAACAGGTTCTTGATTTAAAGGAGCTCGGTGGATTCAGCTGTTTTGCAGTTTTCTGGAAGTTTGTTCCAGATTTGTGGAGGCTGGAAGCTGAATGCTCCTCCATGTTTGGTTCTGGGTAGTAGATCTTCCTCTCCTTCCTTAGTCTGACGTGAAGAATCTACAAGCAGTCAGGGGGGTCTCAAACATGGATTGACTCTAGATGCAGAATGTAGGAGGTGAGAAACTTTAACTTCTAGAGGACTGAAGAGAAATTCAGTAACGTAGTCAAACTATTTCAAAGTTTCTGAAAAGGTTGAATTACAGTATTTTTTTTTCCCTCTCTGGTTGAACTGCAGTCATTTTGTTTGCTGTAATGAGCTCCAGGGGTTTTTCCTTGAGTCTCTGCCTGAAACAGCAGCAGTGGTTGTGTAGGTTGTTATTGTTTCTAGGTTAACGTGTCAGATTGCTACGACGCCGTTCTGGTAGAGATGGCCTCTCTAAGCGCTGCCTTGCAGCGTTTCATCTTAAAGCCTCCCTGCACATCGACAGTCTTCATGTTAGGCACGCTTCTGTCTAATAAACTCATCTCTGGCACCGATTTTTCACTCTAATAATTTAGTTCGACTGGGATTTTTGCGAAGTTATGTTGTAATTATTTGATTCTCCATGTATAAAATGAAATGGTTTCGCTGCATTTTGACAATTTTAAAACCGTGAATAACAATGCCAACCGTTTTCTCCCACAAAAAGCACCAATCTTACTGCAGCTGAAATGATATGCAGTTGAAGTGTTATATACATTTTATGTATAGGATTCTTCTACGTATTCTGGAAAAGTATAGAAAAATACATTTTTATATTTTCTAGCAAAAGTTTGAAAAAGGCAGATACGATTCATGAAAACTGTGTAGTTTCAGGTTTTATTACCTATGCCATTGTCTAAATGTTTTATTTTGTTTTATATGTTGTGGCCTCCTGTCATGCATCCCCTCCTCCTTTGTTACCTTAAAGTACGTTTTACCCCAAAATACTACGCTGACCCTGTATTTAGGGTTGTGTTGATTATTAAACTGAAGCAGAAATATAAAACGTGTTGACTTTAGTAGCCGTTTTCAGTCACTCGTGGCTTATTATACCTTGCTCTTTCTGTTCATTGGGGTTTCACATTAACAACCGGATGTTAGCTTCCCAGGCTGCTGCTTGTTGGCTGATGTTTTAACAGCATCAGGTTAATAAAGCTTCACTTCACAGAACTTAATTGGTCACTTCCAATTTGTTTGACAGAGCTCCAGGTTTAGCTGGTCGTTCCCATCAGAGTGTAAACGTCAGACTCTGATCAGTTTAAAACCATGGAATGACCTGAATGTGCTGAAGAAGAAGTGATAAATTTGGGCTGCTTCGTTTAATCATGAATTATGATCATTACTATTTTGCTCATGTGAATCATTGAGCGTTTATTATGCTTAAATCGCCTTTTTTGAAACTAAAATTGATATTCCTCTTATTTTTAGTTTGGAAAGTGCTTAAACAGCGAAATCTATACATGAAGATGGCAGCTATTTGCTGAAAATGTAATGCAGTGGCGAGTTGTGCATATCACACCTAGGCGTTCAGCAGTACTCCGTCTGAATCAATCCACCCCTGAATAGCTATTTTAAGGCAAAAAAAATCTTACTATGCAGAATTGACAAACTAGAGGTGTACAAGTCTCCTTCTGCAGCTAAAGCTGAAACACATAAAAAGGCACAGTTGATAACCTCATAGAACTGCAATATTATAAAAAATGGCAGCATTTCACTTACCAAAAATCCTGATTTATTTGTACCCAAAATCCATCTGCCTCTCTTTCAAGAGTTCTATCACTCTTTCGGTTCCATCAGGAAGTCCTTTTTTTATTGCCATCAAAGCTGATGCTGCCCTTTTTCTCCTTGACACCTGTGATCTGTTATGTAACACAGGACCAGCGCGAGCTGCGCTGCACTACTTCTGTTGTTTCATCCGCCATAAAAGAGAGAAATGGTGTTTATTGACTTGCTTTCTGATCTCTTCTCCCATCACTCAAGCAACAGCAGTGATCAGGCAGGTGGTTTTGGATTTTGCCGGACGTTGCACTAGACCAGGGGTGTCAAACTCATTTTGGTTTAGGGGACGCATACAGCTTAATCTGATCTCAAGAGGGCCACACGAGATAACTCATTGCAAGATTAAATAGTACTAATAAAAGTAGACTTGTTGTTGATTTTTTTTTTTTTTTTAAATAAATGAATTTCACTTTTACACAATATATTATGAATAATCTCAGCGTTTAAGAAAAGTGTGCAATTTCAACAATACTTTTACTCAGTTAAATGTTTACTTGTGCATTATGCATAAGAACTGATCACAGTGATTGTACAATGTTGAAAAACATTTATTCACAATTTTTGGAACTTAAAAACACTGTCCTGCATGACAAAATACATCAGATAAAAATTAAGAAATGATTTCAAATCAATATTCCGCATCTGAAGCTCAGTGCTACCATCTGCTGATTAAAACACAGCGCCCCTCGTGGACAATATAGGAACTGCAGGTTTTCAATTAAACGAAGTACATGTTTTTTTCAATAATTGTTTTATCATTCTCTTCCATTTATCTCCTCTTTATTTCACCTTTTGTTTTTTTCTTGTTCTTCCTTTCCTCTCCTACTTTCCCATTGTAGCGTCCGTATCATTTGAGATATTCCCCGCATGAATCACAATAAAACTATTCACATTCATAAATCAGGCGGAGCACTATGGCAAAAGCCGTACTGCTCCACTTGTGAAAGTCAAATCTGATGAGCTCTTTTTGGCATTAAGACAACAATTCTTATTGCCACATTGCCAGCAAGGACACTGGAGAAAAAAAAAAATCATTGTTGAATAATGATAATGCATTTAGCCACCGGGTCGGACTAAATTGTTTGGCTGGCCGGAACCGGCCCGCGGGCCGTATGTTTGACACCCCTGCACTAGACGGTGTCTGTGGGCAGCCAGTAATATGGTCTGTGTTCCTCTCAGCAATGAAAGAATGAAGCGCCGCATGGTTTCCTCTGCTTTTGGGTCCAATGCTTTCATCTTGTCCCCAAAGGGAAAGTTTCTCCTCTCCCAAAAGAATGACACCGTCTATCAGTCTTTTTAGATTTTCCCATTTTTCTTCACGCTTTCACTGTGGAGCTTCATTTCCTTGCACACCTGCTCACTCGGCAGTATCCGCTCTCTGGTTTCCCCAAACATTTTGAAAAGCACCGCTGCTAGCAAGCGTCCGACAGTGTTCAGGTGTCTCGCCACCGCCTCGGATAGCCAAGTCTGATTTACGAACGTAGTGCCACACCAAACACCAGGTCCCTGCTAAAAAGGCCTTGGTGTAGTCAGCTTAAAATCTGACTGACCAGTTTGATCAACAGTGTGATCCTCTCAATTCATTCCCCTCACTTTATGATAGTGCGGCTGCAGAACTGATTGTAAATGCCTCCAGGCAGATTTCTTTGACCCTGACAACAGATGATGGCTAAAATTGGTCAAATGCTTAAATATGAAATATATATCTGTGAGAAGCAACCAGGTGGACTAGCAATGAAAGGACAGTTTGAAGTAATTCCTGAACAAAATATAATATCAGTGTGATTCAGTTATGTTTTAGGGCAGCAGAGGAGGCCCTGACGGCCCACCACTGTAGTACAGTCTAGTCTACATAGATATGCCACTATCGGTGAATGTCTTTCAGACTGGAACGCAGCACCCAGTAGGATCTGATGGGCCATTTTCTACATGTCATTCTACACCCAGCTCTCTTCTGCAGTCACTCACTGAGGTTAAATTTAGTCCTGCTTGAAGCCAGGTTGCACTGAGTTGAATTCAGACAACTCAGTGCCATGGTTTTAAAACCATTAAAATTTTAATATTGAAAACAGGGATCCAGTCCATCAATATGTCGCTCCTCCTTTTATAGCCTACATTTATTTATTTTTTATTTATTTTTTTTTGGGGAAAGTGCAATTAATCCGAAGACTACTTGCCTTAAGGACATAAATATAATCTTTGGTTTCTTTTGTAATGATCTAAGGATTGTAATTTGTTTTTACGTTATCATTTCCTGCTCTGCCCTTTTCGTAAACTTAATCGGACAGCCTGTTCATACAAGTCGTCTTGTAGCAGCGCCATGGTCAGAAATTTTTATTTTTATCACGTCAGTTGTAACTTCCAGATTGCTAAAGCAAAAACCAAGAAAGGAAAGATTCATCAGTTATTACTTTGTCTGCAATTGTGAATGGATCCATTTTTAAATATAACGCTTTGTTTTTCTGAAACATGAAGAGTATCTTCTTTTAGCTGCATTTCTAAAGCATTTGACAGGAACAATACATCCTTTTTCCACTGACATGAAAGCAAACTCTGGGTGCCGAATGGCCGCCTGTTCCTCTTTAGGTTTACTGCAGTCTGAGTTTCTCCTTCTTAAACCACTGCTGGTTCACAGGAGCCTTATTTTTTATGAAGTAATCTGGTAATCCATCTTCACCCTGCCCTCTCTCGCTCTCCTCGGTTAACGTAGGTGGATGTGTCATAGCTCGAACATCGGATGCATGAAGAATCTGCCATCCCCGCACTTTTTTTTTTTTTGCCTCGAATGTTTAAGCACGGTTCTTGATGGATGGATTGTCACTTGGTACGGTGTTCAGGGCAGGTGGTGCCTTTTAGGAGATGGGAGGTTGTCCCTGAGAGTCAGGGGACTGAAGACCAAAAAGTAAAGTTTCTTCTCGTTAACCGTCATAAACTGAAAAGGATGTATATATCAGCCGAGACAGATGAGCTTCTATTTTTTTTCATTGCAGAAAAAGGCCCAGCTGAACATAAACATGATGTAAACTGTAGTCAACAGAAGATGGGTTGGGGTTTTCAGCGCTAACTTGAAAGGCTTGTAGTTTTAGCAACTATTTGGATGTCGGCAACCAAAAAGGAAAAATCTGATTGGACTAGAAAATGCAGTTACTACGGGGAAAAAGTGAAAATGGTAAACCTTTGGTTGTTTGAAGCTGAAGAACCTGGTAAGATCTAGTTAAAAGGTTTTCTCCTCTACCCTTCCTGTTGTTAGCAGTCATTGTTTAACTTAGAAATAGAAGTAAGGACACACCGTGTGTGAGGAAGAGGTGGTTTTACTATTATTCTCCAACATGGTGTGATGTCAGCGTTGACCATCCAAAGTGTCGGCTGCGAGGACCAGCAGACTTGGAGTTTTTCCACAGCAGTGGCTTGACAATGAGGAGTGATGTTGGCATGACCTGTTATTGCTTAGAATTAAAAGGCAGGTATGATGTGGCCCGTTTACTGATTGATAGGAAATCAGATATGCAGGTTTTCATCCAGATGGTCACCATTTAGGGACAATTGAGTTGTAAATAAGGGGTTTTAACATCCTAAAGTTGATTTTTGCCCTGACATAGAGCAGGGTTTAGGGAACCTGCACTGTTTGTGGCATTTCTACCAAATAGGTTTCAGGGCTAAAGTGGTGCTAGTGGCACCTGTTTTAAAAAAAAAAAATTATAACCATCTGTTGCACTGCATAATTATTTCTTTAACCCTTTCTTTTGAACATTGCTCTTAAAGTTTTGAAAAATTTTAAAATCAGCCGATTAAGATTGGAAGCATTCTTGGATTTTAAATTGTTTAAGGTGATGATATCAGGACTTGTGTGGTTAAACTGCCTCCATGAACTGTAATCCTTCACACAAAAAAAAACACATTGCGTAGCGATCGGGCCTGGCACGCCACCATCTTGGTAGTCAATCACTCCATTCTGTCACTCTGATGGCTAATTAATACAACATTAGTAATCAATTGTCCAAAATGTTATTGATTTTTAATTCAATTTTTGAAACTCACTCTCTTACTGGTCTTCAGCTTATCTAGGACCGGGTCGCGATGGCAGCAGACTCAGCAGAGACCTAGGCCTAGACTTCCTTCTGTCTGGACAACACTGGTGTTTTATTATTTCTTTTTTATAGAATTGTTTTCCTTTAATTTTAGTTTTCCTTTATTTATTTTCACATAGTGTAGTTGAAGGTTTTTCAATAAATAGTATTTTGTCCCTTTCTATGAAACCACAGAAAAATATCTTTAGACAGGTCAGTCAAATAACGTCAAAGCTTTTAGAGAGCTAGTTTATTGTGGTACGTAGAACAAAAATCCAAAGACTTGTTCAGAAGAGCTTGTCTTGTCAGCATATTCTAGGCAGAGGCACTGATTATTATGTGAATATTTGTTTCTCTCTCTGACAGTGGGGCAAGCTAATCACTGGATCTGTTCTCAGGGTTGGGAGGTCACATTCGCCTGGCCGCGCTATTCTGAGCAGGCAATGAGCAAGGTGGCCTTCAGCACTTGCAGGTCCTGATGATATTATTTCAAAAGGGCTCTCGGTGGCGCAGAGAGTCATTGCAGTGGTTGAGAGCTAATGGGCCAGATGTAGGAGCCACCTGGCCAGTGCCAGGGCTCCGTATGCTCCTGCTGACAGAGCCAGTCATGCAGAGCCGCTGTCTGCTGCTGCTTCCCAAGCACACGAGGCTTAATGTTGCTCATTTACATGAGCAACTGTGCTTATCACTGTTTTACCATTGAGTATGTATCTGCATGTGTGCGTGTGCGTGCGTGTGTGTGCACTCAAGCACGGAATCTGCCCCGACATTTTAAGAGGTAATGCTTTTAATAATTATACCTCAAAACGAATCTTATATTTTATTTTTCCCCCTCTATTGCGACATTATCCCAGCTTGACCTTTGAAAAATAGAGGTCAGAGTGTGTCGCCAACGAAGCTAAAATCCATCACTTTGGCTCAGCTGCAGGCAGCATGTGAACACAGTCAGAATTTTAGTTCGAGCACACCCCGACCCTCAGACACGCTGCTATTTCTGGTATGTCGAACGAGCCGTGCTCCTTTTTTGGCTGCGCGCCCATTTAATTCATTTAACACTGAAGAAAACAAAGCACCCCTGGCAAGCGGGGCAGCGGAAAATAGAGCCGTGAATCTTGATTGTGGAGGTAAATGAACAGATAGGTCTGGAGGTGTGTCATCTGTCGGTGAGCAGAGATGCATTAGCCTGGATACACCCCGTCACTTCTGAGTCCTCCATAACCTCTCAGACAAAACGGCATCAGCCGCAGGTCTCGGGTTTTTAGACGCGCTCATCCGAACGTGTCTGGAATGACAGGAAAAAATTATATATATAAATATCAAAAAAATCCACTTTTCTTGACAAAAAAAAGTGCTTTTTCAAGTGTAACTCGGGGCAAGTAATAATATTCTAGACAATGTGAGGCGGCATGGTATGTATGCGTGTTTAAATATTCATCGTGCGAGGGAGGGTGTGGTGTAGGTCTGGAGTTTGATTTACGCCAGCAATAAGTTGGTGTTGGCGCAGAGGTCGACTGTACCCCTGGGCAAATGTACACAGCTGTAAAGAGGATGAAAGCCCCCCATAAGTGATAACCTTTTCACTCTGTTTGTCTATTCAAAACTCTTTGACCCAAACACCAGTGGCAACCAAAATGACAGAAGTTTATAAATATTTAACTTCATGGAATAACTGTCAGGAGGGAAACTAATAGTCTGAACTGCTCAGACGCTACAGCTTTGGTGATGGTGTTCGTATAGCTTTGCAATTACACTGTTCTAACAGCTTACGTAGGTAAAAACCTCAGTACAAATGTGATCAAGATAAAGTCTGCACTGTTTTATTATGCGGTTGATCTCGTGCTACATTCTTATCTCCAGATACTTAATAGAGAAGCGATGTTTCCAATGATCGGCTTTCCTAATACTCGGACCATTAAAGAAATGATGAGCTGCTGAACTGCTTTCCCCTGTTGGTAAACATGTGGTCTTAATACACCTTTTCACCTTGACACCACCTCCTATTCTATCTTTCCTTGGGGAACCTTTCAGGGCAAAAGCCTTGGCTGCTGGCCAGTAGAACCCCGAGGGAAACCCACTTAAATGCTGGGAGGGAAGGTGGAAAGCCATTTAGGCCCAGGCATCCACTCTGCTAACACACTTTTTATATCTCACTGGCTAACTATGATCAGCGGGGCTCTTGAATTACTTGTTATACATTTATGTACAACAACATGAATTCACTTGTGAAGAACATATACAGTACCCTGTATATTACATGATTTAGTGTTGACCGAAAGGATTCTCATCTAACATCAGTTGGACAAAAACAGATTTAACACTGGCATTACTCATTAAACAATCTAGATGCTGCTAATGGGTTCCACTTGATTAATCGATCAAATGTGGTCACTTCTATAAAAGCAGAGGATTTGCTGATCTGGAGCATAAAGGATTAGTTTGGATTGTTTTAGGTGAGAGTGAAGACCTGTGAGGTTCTGGTGTCTGTCTCCAGTGGGCATTAGGTGAGAGGGCAACACCCTCATACAAAAGGTTAAATTAGAGAGATCCATTAACCGTACAGTCATGTTTCTAGGCCGCAAGAGGAAGCCATGCATGCGTGGAAAGAACGTGCAAACCTAATGCAGAAAGACCCCAGGGAGCAATTTGAACCCGGGACCTTCTGGCTGCATTGTAACAGTGCTTACCACTGTCTCCATGCAGCCACAACAAAATAATCACAGAAGAACTTCCAAACGAAATAAACAAATGTTTCCAGTTTATGAAAACTTTCAGGGGCAAAAACAGTTTGCCACTTGACGACACAGAAATTACTGAGCACAAAATATCTATGCAAAAGTCCTGTCAAGGTCTCTGTTAAATTATATTTATTTCAAACGTAATATGAACCACAAAGAAAATAAAAACTGAAATAGTCTTTAACACAAACAAAATAATCTGTTATAAAAAGGATGTTGTTTAAAAGGCAGTAGAAGAAAGCACAGGCATATCTACGTAGCTCAGACCCTTATATTCAGATATGTTTAGATATTACGTAGCAAAATTTATAAGATACATTTCCTTTATTTGAATTCACAGCACTGGTCAAACATTTTTGATAAGCTTATGGAGAATTGCTGTCCCTGATCAACATTCATAAACACATTTTAGTTGACTTTAGCACTTTTAAAACAAACTGAAAATGTTTACCAGTGAGATGCTAAGGGATATTAACATTTTACAATCTAACATTCATGTTCTTAGTGGTAGGAATAAAAACTCAATATCATGAAAAAGGTCAACATTTTTCTAACTCATTTTAGAAAGTGAAACCCGTTTGTGATATAGCTTCATTTCACATATTTCCAGCCTTTTTTTCCCCTGTAATTTGGATTATCATGATTTTCAGATAATGAAATACCAACATTCAGTGTCTCAAAAAATGTGACTATTGTGAAAAAGCGAAATACTGAAAACTCATGGTCACTTCCTAATCAGCAAATTAACTCAAAACCCCTGCAGAGGTTTCCTGTTCTTTAAATCTGGATCAGTGAGGTGGCACAGTCATGGGGAAGAGTGCTGGCTTGACAGATGTCCAAAAGACTGAACAACCAGCTTCTTTAGCCACTACCTACAGGGTCTCCTCCTCCTTGTGGAGGGTCTCTGAGTGCTGTGGTAAGCATATGCATAGAAAGTTAACTGGAAGGAGAAAGTGATTAGAAAGAGCAATCATAATCTTATCATAAACTTAGTTGGTGGATAAGTTTTTTTTTTTTTTTTTTTTTCTAAGCTTGTGTAGTTCATTTGGCAGAATTGAGACATTTTGTCAAGATCAGTTCTAGTTGGTGAAAACTTTGGTATTGAACATGATATGGTTGTACAGACTGCCCCTCTAATCTTGTGGAGTTTCTCAGTAAAGAAGTTAATTGAGTTCAATAAATTCATCGATGGCTTGGTTTAGTGGAGTTCAGAAGCCACGGACACAGGAGGCTTTGTTAACCTGTTGACAGTGGCAAATAAGGGACGAGTATCTTTAATATTTTGCTGATGCTCTCAGAGAAGAAAGATTCCCTTTTTCAGTTTTGTGTTCTATCTGTAAAGTCTCTCTTTATAGATGTCATGGTGAACCTGGATTCCACCTGTATTCAGCTTTTTCACACTCCCTTTTTTCACTTCTAACTGCTGGAGCAGAAGAAGGAGTCCTATCGGGCTTTTTTGGCCTGTGGGACTCGGGAAGCAGAAGCTGATGTGTACCGGCAGTCGAAGCGGCAGGCGGCTCGGCTGGTCGCCGAGGCAAAAACTCGGGCGTGGGAAGAGTTCGGAGAGGCCATGGAGAAAGACTTCCGTACGGCTTCGAAGCGATTCTGGTCCACTATACGGCGTCTCAGGAGGGGGAAGCAGTGCAGTACCAACACTGTTTACAGTGGGGGTGGTGTGCTGCTGACCTCGACTCGGGACGTTGTGTTTCGGTGGGCGGAATACTTCGAAGACCTCCTTAATCCCACCAACACGTCTTCCATTGAGGAAGCAGAGCCTGAGGACTCTGGGTCAGGTTCTCCCATCTCTGGTGCTGAGGTTGCCGAGGTTGTTAAAAAGCTCCTCGGTGGCAAGGCCCCGGGGGTGGATGAGATTCGCCCGGAGTACCTTAAGGCTCTGGATGTTGTGGGGCTGTGTTGGTTAACGCGGCTCTGCAACATTGCGTGGACATCGGGGGCAGTTCCCCTGGATTGGCAGACTGGGGTGGTGGTTCCCCTATTTAATAAGGGGGACCGGAGGGTGTGTTCCAACTACAGGGGAATCACACTCTTAAGCCTCCCTGGTAAGGTCTATTCGGGGGTTCTGGAAAGGAGGGTCCGTCGGATAATCGAATCTCGGATTCAGGAAGAGCAGTGTGGTTTTCGTCCTGGCCGTGGAACACTGGACCAGCTCTATACCCTCAGCGGGATCCTGGAGGGGGCATGGGAGTTTGCCCAACCAGTCTACATGTGCTTTGTGGATCTGGAGAAGGCATTCGACCGTGTCCCCCGGGGGATCCTATGGGGGGTACTCCGGGAGTATGGAGTACCGGACCCTTTAATAAGGGCTGTCAGGTCTCTGTACGACCGGTGTCAGAGTCTGGTCCGCATTGCCGGCAGTAAGTCGGACTCGTTTCCGGTGAGAGTTGGACTCCGCCAAGGCTGCCCTTTGTCACCGATTCTGTTCATAACTTTTATGGACAGAATTTCTAGGCGCAGCCAAGGTGTTGAGGGGATCCGTTTTGGTGGCCTTAGGATTGCGTCTCTGCTATTCGCGGATGACGTGGTCCTATTGGCTTCATCAGGGCGTGATCTACAGCTCTCACTGGAGCGGTTCGCAGCCGAGTGCGAAGCGGCCGGGATGAAAATCAGTGCCTCCAAATCCGAGACCATGGTCTTGAACCGGAAAAGGGTAGAGTGCCTTCTCCGGGTTGGAGAGGATGTGCTGCCCCTAGTGGAGGAGTTCAAGTATCTTGGGGTCTTGTTCACGAATGAGGGGAGGATGGAGCGGGAGATCGAAAGCTGGATTGGTGCAGCGTCTGCTGTGAAGCGGGCGCTGTACCGATCCGTTGTGGTGAAGAGAGAGCTGAGCCAAAAGGCGAAGCTCTCGATTTACCGGTCGATCTACGTTCCTACCCTCATCTATGGTCACGAGCTTTGGGTCGTGACCGAAAGAACGAGATCCCGGATACAAGCGGCTGAAATGAGTTTTCTCCGCAGTGTGTCTGGGCTCTCCCTTAGAGATAGGGTGAGGAGCTCAGTCATCCGGGGAGGACTCAGAGTAGAGCCGCTGCTCCTCCACGTCGAGAGGAGCCAGTTGAGGTGGCTCGGGCATCTGGTCAGGATGCCTCCTGGACGCCTCCCTGGTGAGGTGTTCCGGGCACGTCCCACCGGGAGGAGGCCCAGGGGAAGACCCAGGACACGCTGGAGGGACTATGTCTCCCGGCTGGCCTGGGAACGCCTTGGGATTCCTCCTGAGGAGCTGGCCCAAGTGGCCGGGGAGAGGGACGTCTAGGCCTCCCTACTGAAGCTGCTACCCCTGCGACCCGACCCCGGATAAGCGGAAGAAGACGGACGGACGGACGGACGGAACTGCTGGAGCACTTTTCCACAGGGATTTGTCTTACCAGGAACAACCTTCACATCAATTGGAGCAATGCAGTCAATGATGTCTGCAAATTATCTACTAGTTAATCTACTAAATTTTATGATTCACTGGAAATTATGCTTTCAAAGATAACAGCAAAGTGATCAGACAGGGCAATATCAGTAATGTTCACATTGGAAAAGTTTAGATCTTTAGTGATGATCAAGTCTAAAATATGTCCTTGTTTGTGCGTTGGCTGTTTAACATGTTGAGTTAAACCAGGGGTGTCAAACTCATTTTGGTTTAGGGGCCGCTTACAGCTTAATCTGATCTCAAGAGGGCCACACGAGTAAACTCATTGCATGATTAAATAGAACTAATAAAAGTGGACTTTTTATTTTTTTTAATGTTTTTTTTATATTAAATGAATTTCACTTTTACTCAATATATTATGAATAACCTCAGCGTTTTTAAGAAAAGTATGTCCAATTTCAACAATACATTTACTCAGTTAAACATTTACTTGTGCATTATGCATAAGAACTGATCACAGTGATTATACAATGTTGAAAAACATTTATTCACATTTTTTGGAACTTAAAAAAACTGTCCTGCATGACAAAATACATCAAACAGATAAAAATTAGGAAATTATTTAAAATCAATTTTCCACATCTGAAGCTCAGTGCTAAAACACAGTGCCCCTCGTGGACAATATAGGAACTGCAGATTTTCAATTAAACGAAAATCATGTTTTTTTTCAATAATTGTTTTATCATTCTCTTTTTATCTCCTCTTTCTTTCACCTTTTCTTTTTTTCTTTGTCTTCGTTTCATCTCCTACTTTCCCACTGTAGTGTCCATATCATTTGAGATATTCCCCGCATGAATCATAATAAAACTATTCACATTCATAAATCAAGCGGAGCATTATGGCAAAAGCAGTACTGCTCCACTTGTGAAAGTCAAATCTGATGAGCTCTTTTTGGCATTAAGACAACAATTCTTATTGCCACATTGCCAGACAGGACACTGGAAGATGAAATCTCATGGTATTTGTGTGTTCACAAACACACAATAATCCATCTGTGTTTTTGGAAGAAAAACAGCAAGAAGTGCCTGACCAGCTTACCTTGTTTTTGGATACTCATGGTGTCTGCTGCTTATGTTTTAATTTGATACCTTGATTAGCTAAAACCAACCTTTGGTATTCTGGCACAAGGTGTCGCTTTGCCCAGACAGCTCTGAAAGTCTTTTCTCCCAGAAAATATTGAAGTTGTCAATTAATGTCACAGATGTCTTATTGGATTTTAAATTATTTTTAAATAATTAATTCTTTTTTTGCCAGTGGTTAAGCATCAGAATTTTTAAAAAAATCTCATCTCCACACTTAATGAGCATGTGAGGTCTGTGGAGAAACGATTTAGCCCCACTTCAATTACAAGCCCCAGGATTTAAAGCCCCAGACTTTGGTTTCCCAGGTTAAACCAAAGTCTAGGGTTTTTTAAGTTACACGTTTCCATTTGCTAGGGGCCATTTATGTAAAATAGCCCAATGACCTATGGGAAAGTTGAGGAAAGCTGCAGTACCACTCCGGTCCAGCGTGTGGCGCCCAGAAGACAGCATAGGTAAAACAGACAAAGGCAGAGGAGCTGTATCCATATCCTGTCACTCATCCCTTTGGCCATGTTCTCAGTGTTCCAGGGAGTGCTGCAGGGTGGTTTATTCCCATTTCCTTCAGTGATCTGTTTGTTGGCTGGGTCGCTGAGCTGGCTGTCGGTGTTTGGAATCAGAGGCAAAGTTGTCATTCTCATATCACGCATTGGCCTCCAGAGTCACCTCAAGTTGGTGGATTTTCATTTCCATAACAGCTGTTTTCTGAAAAGGCTTGTCGAAGTCCTCAATGATGAAGGGAGGCATCTTGTGTTGATTAGCTGACATGGGGTGGTTGTTATTCATATTCACTCCATGTTGAGTTGTTTCTATAACAGCCTTTTCTCTGAGAGGTCTAACTCCTCTGGGGTGTAAAGAAGCTTCTTGAGTGGATTAGCTGACGTCGACTGGTCCTTTTCTCTGATGCGATTTGAATAACATAAAGTGAAATTGTCCACACACGGAAAAGCATTAAAAAATGAATAAATCCTTAAGAGTCACTGATATAAAATAGTTTAGTCCAACTTTTGTGTAGTTTTGGCTAAAAGCAAAATAATTCAAGCCAACAGGGAACAGGGGAAAATGTCTGAGCAGGCGGAGAGGCATAAGTTGTCACCATTTCTAAACTCCACTTCTGCAAAGGTCTACGTGTTGTTTTGACAACTCATTAATTGTTTGATTTTGGGAGAACTGCAAGAGCAATGCAATCTGAATAAACCGGAGGAGTCCTGGAACATGATACCAAACTACAGTCGTTTGACCATTATTCCCAGCGCTATGTTTTCTACCTCGAACCCCTGATAGCAATTGCCAAGAACATGGTGGAGGAATGATTTTTAATTACTGTTATTTTAGGCATGTTTTGCAGCAACAGAACCTGGGCATCTTGCAGTCAGTGAGATCGCCAGGTATACCAAAGTTTTATAGAGTCAGTTAAGAGGGCATCTGTCCTACAGCTGAAGCTTGTCCCAAACTGCTCTACAGCAGGGCGATGACTCCAAACTGCAAGGAGAAATCAACGTGGCTGAAAAAGAAAATCTAAAAAAATGTTTTAATGGTCGAATCAATCAGAAACAAGACGGGATCAGCATTCTTTCACGATAACGAATGAAAGAAAAAGTAAGAAAAGGACAGTTTAGATCACAAACTTATTTTATACATGGTCCTTCCATGTAGGCCCTAGTTTTGTTTAGATATTTTTTTATTTTACTTTTTACAGGCTACAGAAAGCCAAACATATTTTTATTGTGCTCCAAAATATAAAAACAGCTCATTTCACATTTAACTTTCAGAAATTACTTTGTCAGTGTTAATACTGTGATTTATTTTAAGTCTAAGGAAACAAATTAATATGCTCCAACCTGAGCTGAGGAGCCAACTATCTTTTTTTTACCGAACTCAGCAGCTGAAGCCGGACGCTCTCATTAAATAAACATGAGCGTGGCATGATTTAATATTAATTAGAAGAAAATTAGTAGACTTGGCTGAAAATGTCAGCGCTTTATGTTCCAGTTTGGACCGACGACGGGTTCCGGACACTCTGAAAGTGCTCGTGCCCTCTTCACCCCGTTGCCCCTCAGTCAGGAGAACGACCTGTCCTCTACGACGGACGCAGAAAGATGTGAATGCTGAGCCACATCAGCACTGTTTGAGTTTTTCCAGCGCTCCATCACACATCAGTGCTCGGGCCTTTCTCTGTCTTTTAAATCTGGAGCGACAGGGTGTCACTAGGAAAACCCATCGAACACACTGCGGGGTTGATGGCTTCATGCCCTTCCCCATCACACCTTTGTTCCATCCTCCTCTCCGAGCAATGACAAGGTGGGGGACGAGTTATCACGCCCGTCAGCTTTATGAGTCCCTGTCTGCTGGAGCCGTGGTAATAAAGTCCAAGTGCTGCTTCTTCAAAATGGGGTGAGTCTGAGCAAGTGATGGGAAATTGGTCAGCAGAGTATTGTTGAGAGTTGGGGGGAAAAAAAGTGAATTCTGCTCTGGCGGCTTCTTTGTATGCATTGCAGGATTGATTAATAATGGTGTGAAAGTAAAAAAAAAAGAAAAGAAAAAGTCATTCCTGCAGAGTTTTTCCTCTCCTAAGAATTTGGTAATAAAACCAAAAATAGTCCTGAATCCTTCAAAGCTGTCAAGAGAGTTTTCATTTGTTGTGAAAGCTGTTGAATAAAACTATGAAAAAGATTCATAAAGTGGCTGCATGCAGGTGTCTTTACACCCTTATACTGATGTGCATACCCCATCACCAGTAGACTCAATTTAGAAACTTTACTGCAACCAGAAGGGCCCATCTATATACAGCCATATTCCATAAATTAGAATATTATTGAAAAGTGTGTATTTCAGTAATTCAATTCACAAAGTGTAACACATTTCATAAAGAAATTAAAATTACACACACTGTCTTCAACCTTTTTTATTTCTGTTAATTGATTTCTCACCTACAGCTAATGAAAATGACATTTAAGATGAAAGCAATGCATTAGAGCAATATCAAAAAAAAAAAAAAACTGAATACAGAAGTGTGGGCTTAATGAAAAGGTTATTTTCAAAAGGTGATTTTTATCTTGCAAAGGAGCCTTATGAGAACACACATTCTAATTTACTGAATATGACTGGGTATCATTGGTACCGATGCCCTTTCACTGACCACGAGCAGTACTACCACTGACATTTACATGCATGTAGAGATGTAAATTTAGCACAATGGGAAATTTTACTATGTGCAATTAATCAATCCCTTTGATCTTTTTAATCTTATGCCAGTTTTTCCTTCCCAGAGAACAATTTTCATCATGCATTTAATTTTGTCTTCTTTTTTTCCTCAGTGCTATGATTTAAGAGAGCACATCATCTCAAGATTATGAGAAAAAAATCACAATTAGCGCTGAATGTCATCCTAGCTTAAATCTATATTTGACCTAATAGATATCTCAACTTCTTTACTAATTAGAAAGACAGGTAACAAACTACTTCTACTATGAGAAAAATGGATCAATTTCTGATGCGATAAATCACAGTGAGCCCTAATAGTTCTTTAGACAGAATATGTCCCCGTAAATACGGAAGAAAAATGGAAATGATTTATCACCGTCCCCAGTTTTAATGTCTTTAAAATCTGACATTTTAACTGGGCTGTGTACACTTTGGAGGGCCACTATTTACTGCATTTTAATACTTGAATTCCCAAGAAATCTTTATTAAGATTATATTAAATCTACAGAAAGCAAAAACAGTAAAGCTCAGGTTTAAATAAAGCCTGCTTTCTTATTCATGGGAGGTGGCCCTTGGGCCGCATTTTGTACATCCCTGCTTTGAGGACCCTGATATTACAATTGTACTTGTTTTAAATAAAAGCAGTCGGATGAATATCTGGATATAACCTAAAATATAATACACCTCTGCTTGCGGGTGAAGTCGGTGTTTCTGACAGCTGAACCCACGTCCTCACATAGAAGGTCCAAATGTGTCATATGCCATCATGGGGAGCTGTTACTGACAGATTAGGATTCACCATCTACATATCTGTTGCTGTGTGGCAGATGGGTTTAAAAAGCGTCTCATTCACCTGTGTCTGCATTAGTTTCAAATCAAACAGATAAAAAATGAGCCATAAAGCCAAACTGCATGAGCCTGTATGGCCTGGGACCACAGTTCAATAATGACCCACCAGCAAAGGCTGTTGGAACGCTTTCATTAACCACTTTCTTTGCTTTCATTGTAATTTCTTAGTAAATACTACTACAAACATCTGGAGAATTCTCCTAAAGGCGACTTGGCTACATACAGCAAGAGCTACACATGCTTATCCTGTTCATCTAATTGAAAATAGACTGAAAAATGTGACAAATTAACACAGATTATTTTATGAAACTTATTTAAGATGAGGGAGAGAAGGTGAAAAGCTTCATCTTGAACATCTTGCCCTTTGCAATTATTTAAAATAGGGACATATTGTTGTCACCAGTCTTATTTCTATGTAAAAGGAGGAAAGTTGAAAGACATTAACTGACAGAAACTCTTGAAACTCAAACTCTTTTCACGCCTCAGTTAAAGAATTAAAATAACTTCCTCTGGTAACGAGAGCATGCAAACCATAAGCAACGATTAGCCTGATGTGGAGTAAAATGATCCAGAGTTCTTTGAAAGCAAAATATTTTCACCCTAGTGTGGCCTCTCCTTGGCCTGTTCAGTGGAAAATACAACTAAGCATTCAGCTGGGGAACCCACGTAAGGCTGTTCTAACACTAGTTTACAGCTGTTCCAGGAAAAAAAACACGAAAACAGAGGCCATGCATCAGAAGATGACGCATGGGCTGGGGTTGTTTATTTTTAAAATCTTATTTTTAATTCAGAGCATGAGAAAAGGACACCAGTCAAGACTGCCTAGTGTTGCTGTTTCACATCGTTTTTTTCTTATTTTTTTTTTTTTGATTAATCGCTGTAGCGCCCCCTCTAGTTAGTGCCCTGGGTAACCGCCAGCAGGTCAATATTTTTTCACATCAAAACATAACATTGTGGTCTTGAATGGTGAGATATGCTTGTTAATTTAGATTTAAAAAAAATAACCCCTTAATTCTCTGACGCCAAATTAACTGCGGTCAGTGCCTTGTAGATTACTTCAAAATGAGATAACATTACATATTTTGACAGATTTTTTTTTTCTCTTCAAAAAAAGTGCATGGCCATTGACAGTATGTTGTAGGTTTTTCCCCTTGCATCATATGTTGCTCTGTATACAGTCTCATAAAGGTCAAGCAGATGCATTTCCTTCAGAGAGCAACAAAAGTGCCAATCCTGACTACCGCTGGGATTTGTAGAAACTAACTATTGTGTTTTGCTCTTGAGTTGGTTTGCCTGTTTGTGGCTGTGGCAGCGGGGCGTCAGATTCTGCCGGCTCTGATAGGCCGACCCAGGCTACAGTACAACAGTAGTGCGGATTAGGCTTGGCTTAAGAAGCTTTGTATTATATCGTAAAAATACAGGAGTGGATAAAGTTCCTGAACTGGTCTGCCAAGTTGACGAGTCTAACTTCTCAAACGGGTGTCCCCGAGTTTTCATAAGTAGTTGTAAAACAACGCTTTATTTCTTTACTTGTTTCCTGTCACCAATACCTGTTTCAGGCAACCTAAGCAACAACTGTACAATTTGTTGTACAGTTCTTCCCTTAAAAAGCCGGACGTGACATTTCTCGATGACCCCTCTGCTCTGGGGAGACCAGCGGGAGAGCTCATAATCACACTTAATCGGTCTCCCTGACCGGGGCAAAGTAGTGTGGAGTACTTTCAGCCCTGGGCGGACAGACAGAGAGGCATTTTACTGGACATGGAGTCCAACCGTCTTTGCCTGTCTTTTCCCCTCAGTGAGTCTGGCGGTCACGGTCTTTGTTTTATTCTTAAATGGGGACAAAGTGAAGAGTCAAAGGTTTTCAGGATGGAAGGAACCATTATGTGGTGTGAAGCACATTAGCATATTTACATGGAAAAAGTATAACACTCAAACATTTTAACATTTTGTCACATTACAAGCACAAACTAAAATGTCTGTTTTTATTTATAGGATAGACTAACAAAGTTTTCATTAATTAAGTGGAAGGAAAATTATGTTAAATGTTTTATTTTTGGAGGTCTATGGTAACTCTGGAGGAGCTGCAGAAACCAACACTTCAGGTGAGATAGTTTGTCTACAGACAATTGCCCACTTTATAATAGGAACTTTATAATCTAATTGGATGATGCCAAAAGTGAAACTTTTGGTATCATCCAATTAGATTATAAAGAAAAAAAAGTGCTAGGAAAACTACCCTGAATAAATTGGAGATTTTATATAAATGCATGGCACTTTTTTATTTCCAGGTTCTACTTTGAGAGGAAAAAACTCAAACCATGCAAAACTATGTTGATATAAGCTAAATTTTTTTAGCATTTAAACGTTTTTACATAGTGAAGCAAAAAATATATATATATTTTGGCAGTCAATAGAAGCGCAAGACTGTCTCCAATCTTTATTTCCTGTGGTTCAATACTTTGTAAGACAAACAGGCTGGCTAGTTTGTCAGCATGTTAGTGGAAGTGGTCCATAAAAGCTCTTTCTGACGTGACAGCGTATCATTTTTTTTTTTATCCTTAGCCCTGCATTGCTTGTTAGACACTCAAGATCATACCGGGATGTTTTAAAACTATCGCTCCTGGCATTGAAACACAAATGAACCATCATTTGGATACATTACCAAATGGCTTCTTCAAAGTTGAAAGTGTCTCAGGCAGAAAATAGGAACAGTTTTTGAAGGGAACAAATAAATATGGCTTAATTGGCTCAAACGGCGAACGGCACGACGAGGCGACTATGATCTGGCACGCCTCCACGGCCCTTCGCTGCACTCATTCAAGGAGAAGTACAGCACATATGGCCCCCTGGGCGGTGTGGATGGGGCTCTGCAGTCAGTGGGAGGACGTGAGCACAAGAAGTATCCCATCTGTCATGATGTCCTCGCTCTAAAGTTGATTTGTAATGCCTAAATAAAAATAATCTACATTATATCTATTTATTAAACAACAAACAAGGTGGACCCCATGCGCTGTACCGGGTAGGCAGAGGGAGAGGTCAGAGAAATGGTTCACGATGGGTTTTATGTAGAGACATCTGCTTAAAAAATGGCTGAACACAATTCCAAGCCACACTTTTCAGATTTTAGCCTTTAACCTAAGAATTATGCACTATTTTATATGGTTTATCAGATAAAACACTGTGGAAGTTTTTCTGGGTAAAGCATGGAAAACTAAAATGCACTTGACTATTTTCCCCCAATACACTATTTTTTTCTTATCCATCACACATGCAGAAATCAACATTTGGCATCAGGCTATAATTATTTGCATTAAATTCTTTTTGCCTGGTAAATGTCAAAAAATGTATATCAAAAGAGGAAAAAGTTTCTGAAGCCTCTGTCCATCATTCCTGCGAGACCCTATTTTCTGTTACATATTCAATCGTCAGTAAGTGACTCCTGCAGAAGAGGAAGGCAACATCATTGCCCAACCATAACCCTTCATCCGTGACGACCAACTGCGCTCCACATATTCCTGGAAGTGACTCTTAATTCAGTTAGACTCGTAAGCAACGAGCTGCAACGCCAGCTTATCTGTAACTTAATATGAAGAAACGGCCATTCAAAGAGCTCAGACATGTTACGTTTGATCTGGGCTGCTTGATCTGCATCATCTGATCTATAATCGCACATTAGGCTTGATGTAATTAGAATTTCCTGCTGCTTTGTGCCCTTTGGGACGCATGTGAGTAAAGTTGGTGGTGACTTTATGAAAAATGTTGTCACACTGATTATTTGAAATTAATCCTGCTTTAGTTGCTGAAGGAAAATTGTCATGTAGGACCATAAACAATTATCACGTGTCATTATAAGTAAATGCTCAAGACCTTTTCTTTGGGCAGGAATAACATCCCGTCTTAGTCTTCGTTGCAATGAGGAACTAATTTCCAGAAAAATTCTGTTTCCATGTTGAAAAACGATGCAATGGTTTATTGAACTGAAATGTTAATAGCGCATTTATTTCCCCCACATGAAGCACCTCTCTTTATTAACTTATTCTTTACGTAATCTTTGAAAATGGTAAGCAAACCACCTGAAATGAGCTTTAAAATAAACTTGAGTAAAAGTGGAGGAGCATTTTTACTTGGAGCTCTTTTCTGTAGCTCACCTGTAAGAGATTTAAGTACCTGTAAGAGCACAAAAATCTTATTTCCCTACCAATTGAATGGGTTATCAATGATGGTGGGCAAAACTTGTACAATCAATACATGTAAAACCTGACTTTAAGGTTAAAATATTTTTTCTGTTTCAGTTTTTTAATTCATTTAATTTCCAGTTTTCTCTTGGCTAAGAAAGTAATGTTTTAGTGAAGCATCAAAATGTTTTACTTTGGAGGAGAACCCAAATTATTTTGATTGGTTACGGAGTGATGTTAGTCAGGTTATATTAAATTTTACCGTATTTAAAAGCACATGTAAAAAAAAAATTAATATTGTGGGAAAAAAAGTTCAGAATATCTTCCCTTTTTTCAGAAAATTTAACAATTACAGTAGATCCATTGATCATAGTGGAAACAAGTTCAAGCCTTTTTCCTACCTAATGTGATGATCATGGCTGACGGATAATGAATATTAACATTATAAATACTGGATGCTCATTTTGTTACAACATAATCAACTAATTTACTCAAAACACCTGCAAAGGTTTCCTGAGCCTCTAAATGGTCCTCCAGCCTGGATCAGTAGGCGACACAATCAGGGGGAAGACTGCTGGATAGACATCCATAAGACATTCACCGACCCCCTCCACAGGGAGGGTAAGCCACTATAGGTCATTGCTAAAGAAGCTGGTTGGTTACAGTGTTGTGTCCAAGCATAGTCATAGAAAGTTGAGTGGAAGGAAAAAGTGCCCCAGCAACAGGGATAACTGCAGCCTTGAGAGGATGGTCAAGCAAAATTCATCTAATGATGTTTGGGAGCTTCAAAAGGAGTGGACTGAGGCTGGAGTCGGTGCATCAAGAGTGACTATGCATCGATGAATTCCACACATGGACTACAAATGTTGCATCCCTCTTGATGAAAGTAAACGTTACATTTAATTTGGAAATCAGGGTCCCAGAGTCTGTGTGAAGTTTCCACAGTCAATGATGGTGTTTTTCTGAGGTCCACAGTCAACGCAGCCATCTACCAGGAGATTTTAGAGCACCCCATGCTTCCTTCTACTGACAAGCTTTATGGAGATGCTGATTTCATTTTCCAGCAGGACTTGGCTTGAGATGTATTTTTTCCAAGGCGATGTCTGATATAAAAGCGAAGTGAAAATGTTACAAAATCATAATGGTTTAATAAAAGCTTGTGTTAGATTATGTTCTTTTCTCTACATGTGTATAGAGACACTATACATTAAGGCAATATATTGACCCTCATATAAATATTTATCAGCTTTTAAGTAAATAACATTTCAATAAATGTGTTTGCCGGTTCATAGAATTGCTTTTCATCAGTGGCGATTCTAGACCAAATTTACCTGGGGGGCCAGTATTTTTTTATGTGGGCACAAAGCAAAAGGATCACCTTTGTGACAGATTGGAGTTGGTTTAGAACGGTTGCGGTTCAATTTGTTCTTAGCCTGCTCTAACCCATTAAACCATCTAGACCAGGGGTGTCAAACATACGGCCAGCAAATTTAGTCCGGCCCGGTGGCTAAATGCATTATCATTATTCAAAAAAAAAAAAAAAATTAGTGTCCTTTCTGGCAATGTGGCAATAAGAATTGTTGTCTTAATGTCAAAAAGAGCTCATCAGATTTGACTTTCACAAGTGGAGCAGTACTGCTTTTGCCATAGTGCTCCGCTTGATTTATGAATGTGAATAGTTTTATTATGATTCATGCTGGGAATATCTCAAATGATATGGACACTACAATGGGAAAGTAGGAGAGGAAAGGAAGAACAAGAAGAAAAAAGAAAAGGTGAAAGAGGAGATAAAAGGAAGAGAATGATAAAATAATTATTGAAAACCTGCAGTTCATATATTGTCCACGAGGGGCGCTGTGTTTTAATTAGCAGATGCTAGCACTGAGCTTCAGATGAGGAAAATTGATTTCAAATCATTTCTTAATTTTTATCTGATGTATTTTGTCATGCAGGACAGTGTTTTTAAGTTCCAAAAAATTTGAATAAATGTTTTTCAACATTGTACAATCACTGTGATCAGTTCTTATGTTCAGTTATTCCTCTGCCTCCTTTAGTGATGATGGTACATGTAATAAATGTAGTGTTTTTGTAGCTTTGGAGGCGAGGGTATCAGAATTGGAGACCCGGCTCCGTGCTGTTGAAAAACCAGCTGATAGCCGCTCTTTTGCTAGCGCGGAGCCGCATAGAGTAACTTCACGTAGCGAACCTAAAGCAGTAGCACCCGAGCAGCCTGGTAACCAGGCTGGCTGGGTGACAGTTCGTAGGAAGCATAGCTCTAGATTACAGACCCCAGATCACCACCAACCCATCTGCGTTTCTAATAAATTTTCCCCTCTGAGCGACAATCTCGCCGAGGAGCCGACCTTAATTATTGGCAGCTCCATAATGAGAAATGTGGCACTAAAGAAACCAGGGACCATAGTTAAATGCCTACCAGGGGCCAGAACAGGCGACATAGAATCCTACCTAAAACTACTGGCTAAGGATAAGCGTAAATACCGCAAAATTGTTATTCACGCTGGCGGTAATGACACCCGGTCACGCCGATCAGAGGTCACCAAAGTTGGTGTTGCTTCGGTTTGTGAGTTTGCTAAAACTATGTCGGACTCCGTAATTTTCTCTGGTCCCCTGCCTGATCTGACCAGTGATGACATGTTTAGCCGCATGTCATCATTCAACCGCTGGTTGTCTAGGTGGTGTCCAGAAAACGACGTGGGCTACATTGATAACTGGAGAACTTTCTGGGGAAAACCTGGTCTGATCCGGAGAGACGGCATCCATCCTACTTTGGAGGGTGCAGCTCTTCTTTCTAGAAATCTGGCCGGATTTATTAGTCCTCCTAAATGCTGACAACCCAGGGTCCAGACCAGGAAGCAGAGCCGTAGTTTAACACACCTCTCTGCAGCTTCTGTACTGTTACCCACCCATTATCCTATTGAGACGGTGTCTTTCCCACGGCCAAAACTTAACAGATCAAAAACTGATCTAAAAGGAACAAATCTTAAAAACCTAATAAAAATCAATATGGTTCACCTTGAACCTAAAAATAAAATAATAAAATGTGGTCTATTAAATATAAGGTCTCTCCCTCCAAAGACTTTGTTAGTTAATGAATTGATTTCTGATAATCAGATTGATTTGTTTTGTCTCACAGAAACCTGGCTACAAGAGGACTACGTTAGTATAAATGAGTCAACCCCCTCCAGTTATTCAAATTTCCACATTCCCAGATCTGTGGGAAGAGGAGGAGGAGTGGCAACTATCTTTCAGTCTGATTTATTAATTAGTCCCAGGCCAACTAATAATTACAGTTCTTTTGAACATTTAACCCTCAGTTTCCCTCATCCAAACTGCAAAGCAATAAAACCTCTTCTGTTTGTTGTTTTGTATCGTCCACCAGGCCCTTACACTCAGTTTTTGGATGAGTTGTCAGATTTCTTATCTGATTTGGTGTTAAATACTGATAAGGTTATTATAGTGGGTGATTTTAACATCCATGTTGACACTGAATGTGATAACCTTAGTGTAGCCTTTAAAACTATCCTAGATTCAATTGGTTTTGCTCAAAATGTGCATGAACCGACGCACTCTCGGCTCCATACTTTAGACCTTGTTCTGACATATGGCATTGATTGTGAAGAATTAACAGTATTCTCTCACAACCCTGTCCTGTCTGATCATTTTTTAATAACATTTGAGTTTAATCTAACTGAATTCTCCACCCCCAAAAGAGGGTTCCATTATAGTAGATTTTTATTGGATAATGCTGTATCAAAACTTAAAGAGTCTGTCCCCTTCTTAATATCCTCAGTATTGCAGAAATGCCCTGTAGATGGCAGCATTGCTGTTTCTTCCCATTCACAAATCGATACCTTTGCTAACAATGTGACTTCCTCATTGCGTTCTGCATTAGACAATGTAGCTCCCTTGAAAAAGAAGGTGATTATTCACAGGAAGCTGGCTCCTTGGTTTAATTCAGAGCTGCGTTCCTTGAAGCACAATGTTAGGAAATTGGAGAGAAAATGGCGCTCTACACACCAAGAGGAATCCTACTTAATCTGGAGGGACAGACTATTGTTGTATAACAAGACCCTCCGCAGAGTTAGAGCAGCATATTTTTCATCATTAATTGAAGAGAATAAAAATAATCCTAGATTTCTCTTTAGTACAGTTGCCAAACTTACCCAGAGCCACAGCTCTGTTGATCCATCCATTCCCTTAGCTCTCAGTAGTAATGATTTTATGGGATTCTTCATAAATAAAATTGATGCCATTAAAAATAAAATAATTGGCATCCTCCCAAACATGATTACCTCGTCCTCAGTAAGTGAGGCAGCATTGGAGGAATCTTTAGAATCTGCACAGTGTTTGAACTGTTTAGAAGCAGTAGAGCTTTCTGAGCTATCTAAAATTTTAGCTTCATCTAAACCTTCTACCTGTATGTTAGACCCAATCCCAACCAAGTTGTTTAAGGACATATTCCCTTTGATCAGTGGCACTATTTTAGACATGATTAATCTATCCTTAGTAAATGGATATGTACCACAGGTTTTGAAAGTAGCTGTTATTAAACCTTTACTTAAGAAACCTTCTCTTGATCAAGATGAGTTAGTAAATTACAGACCTATATCTAATCTTCTTTTCTTATCTAAAATTCTTGAGAAAGTAGTTGCTAATCAACTTTGTGAACATTTACAAAGTAATGACCTACTTGAGGAGTTTCAGTCAGGCTTCAGAGCTCATCATAGCACTGAAACAGCTCTGGTGAAGGTCACTAATGATATTCTCATGGCCTCAGATAATGGACTTGTGTCTATACTTGTCCTGTTAGATCTCAGTGCTGCGTTTGATACAGTTGATCACAATATTCTCCTACAAAGACTTGAACATACTGTAGGGATTAAGGGGAAAGCATTAGGCTGGTTTAAATCTTATCTGTCAGACAGATTCCAATTTGTTCATGTTAATAATAAATCTTCCTCAAACTCTAGGGTCACCTGTGGAGTACCACAGGGTTCAGTCCTTGGACCAATTCTCTTTACTATATATATGCTTCCGATAGGCAAAATTATCAGACAGCATGGGATTAATTTCCACTGTTATGCTGATGATACTCAGCTATATTTATCCATAAATCCTGATGAATCCAATCAATTACTTCGACTGCAGTCATGTCTTGATGACATCAAAAGCTGGATGACTTTAAATTTCCTGCATCTAAATTCTGACAAGACCGAAGTTTTAATCTTTGGGCCAGAGTCCTCAAAAAATAAACTTCTTAACCAATCACTTAATCTGGGTGGCATTAACCTGGCCTCTGGTAATAAAGTAAAAAATCTTGGTGTTATTTTTGACCAAGACATGTCATTTAAATCCCATATTAAACAGGTTTCCAGAGTTTCCTTTTTTCACCTCCGGAATATCGCCAAAATTAGAAACATTCTGTCCAGGAGTGATGCTGAAAAACTGGTCCATGCATTTGTTACTTCAAGGCTGGACTATTGTAATTCTTTACTATCAGGAATTCCACAAAATGCAGTTCAAAGCCTTCAGCTGATCCAAAATGCTGCAGCAAGAGTTCTGATGAAAATCAACAAGAGGGATCATATTTCTCCAATTTTAGCTTCCCTTCATTGGCTTCCTGTTAAATCAAGAATAGAATTTAAAATTCTTCTTCTAACGTATAAAGCCCTTCATAATCAAACTCCATCATATATCAGAGCTCTGATTACCCCGTATGTTCCTAACAGAGCACTTCGCTCTCAGACCGCAGGTCTGCTGGTGGTTCCTAGAGTCTCTAAAAGTAGAATGGGAGGCAGATCCTTTAGCTATCAGGCTCCTCTCCTGTGGAACCAACTCCCAGTTTTGGTCCGTGAGGCAGACACCCTGTCTACTTTTAAGACTAGGCTTAAAACTTTTCTTTTTGACAAAAATTATAACTAGTGACTCATGTTACTCTCAGCTACCTTTATAGTTTTACTGCTATAGGCTTAGGCTACTGGAGTATATCAGGATCTAATTTTCTCACTCTATTGAGTTCTACTGTTCTTCAATTATGCATTATGTGTTGTCATTTCTGCTTTAACTCTCTGTTCTCTCTCTTTTCTCTTCATAGTAGGTACACCTGGTCTGGCGTTCTGTTAACTGTGACATCATCCAGAGAAGACGGATCACCCGCTACTACCATCTAATGTAGAACAGATTACTAGATCAATGTGTGCTTCTGTGCTTTTTTGTTTCTCTTGTTGTGTCTCTGTTCTGTCTTCTGTAACCCCAGTCGGTCGAGGCAGATGACCGTTCATACTGAGCCCGGTTCTGCCGGAGGTTTTTTTTCCCGTTAATGGGTGGTTTTTCTTCCCACTGTCGCTTCATGCTTGCTCAGTATGAGGGATTGCAGCAAAGCCATGTACAATGCAGATGACTCTTCCTGTGGCTCTACGGTTCCCCAGGAGTGAATGCTGCTTGTCGGGACTTTGATGCAATCAACTGGTTTCCTTATATAGGACATTTTTGACCAATCTGTATAATCTGACCCAATCTGTATAATATGATTGAACTTGACTTTGTAAAGTGCCTTGAGATGACATGTTTCATGATTTGGCGCTGTATAAATAAAATTGAATTGAATTGAATTGAATTATGCATAATGCACAAGTAAATGTTTAACTGAGTAAAAGTATTGTTGAAATTGCACATACTTTTCTTAAAAACGCTGAGGTTATTCATAATATATTGTGTAAAAGTGAAATTCATTTAATATAAAAATCAACAACAAGTCCACTTTTATTAGTTCCATTTAATCTTGCAATGAGTTTACTCGTGTGGCCCTCTTGAGATCAGATTAAGCTGTATGCGGCCCCTAAACAAAATGAGTTTGACACCCCTGGTCTAGACCAACTAATCTAGGCCTAAAGTTACCTACACCAGGTAAACATAACCTCACTTACTGGTGACGATTCTCAGTCAAATGGGAGAAACTAAAGATCTCAGCTGTGTACCTACACCAGGATCAGAGACACTCCTTTGAGGACCAAAATGTTCACATTTTGAGCAGAGAGGACAGATGGTTTGAGAGGAATGAAGGCAGTTATGACAAATTAGAAAACCCATCTCTGTACAGGGAAGGCCCCGTGATTTAGCATTCAGAAACATGAAAATTAGCTTAACGCCTAATGCCCACTCAGTTTCACCAATTCATGCCTCCTTGCATGTGACCAAAGAGCTCAGTGAGCCAGGCCGGTGGCAATAACAAAGGCCTGTTATAGGGTGACCAATCTGCATGTGAATTTAGATACGCAGAATCAGCTTGTCCCATACTAGCTTTGAATTGAGAAAGCTAAACGAGGTGTGTTTTTTTTTTTTTTTAATAGCTTCACTTAAAAAAATCTCAAGTACATGTTGGTCCCTTATGTCGGTAATCACTGATCTGTGAAGCCCTCATTTACTTGCATCAAAAAAAGAGGGTCCTTGGTCCACTAATCTATATGGAGAGTTGCTTACACTTATGAAGCCAAATTAACGTCAAAATATAATGCAGTGTTTGTCTGTTTTTTTTAGAGCCGTTCGACTTAATCTGAGCTTCCTCAGACATATCAAGGATTTCAGTCGATACTAAATTATACTGCTCAAACAAAATCCATTTCTCCACTTTGTATTAGAGGTTGTTTGCAGGAAAAATGTTAAACAATGTAGCTCTAGACCCTAGAAAAATTAGATATCTATTGATGAAGTTCTTATGTTCTATTTTTGTTTATCAGCTCAGGAGCGTATGCATTTGTTGAATCTAAATTGGGAGGTTCTAATCTCTTATATGCCTTTTTTAAATCAGTCAAGCATCATCCCGCCTAGATAACTTTTTTTTTTTTTTTTTTTTAGATGCCAAGACGAAACCTCAAAAGCAAAATTGCACATGGAGCTTCATTCCATTGCTCCATTGCATTGTTCCAGGATCAGCTTTGAGACAGAAACGGTGCATTGTGCAAAATAAACTAAAACCAACAACCATAAAACTATTTTGGGGGAGAGTTTGCAAAATTTTCATTAAGAAGGGTTAAAATAAGAACTAAAAAAAGTTATTATGACCACATGTTTGGTTGAGTGATGACCAGAATCATCAAAACAAGAGCCTGTACTCAGGGGGATGTCACAGCTAAAAGACTGAGGAAAAGATGAGCTACCCACACACCCATGAGGATTTCGGGTTAGTTCACAGTGTGAGACCAAAAAATTGATAAATTAGATTACTTGTTCTTAATTTTGACATCATTGCATTTGACATTTCCTGGATGTGGGAAGCTGCTAATGCAAAGCAAACCCACACAATGTGAAAGCAGTCATTCTCCCTTTCAGACATATTCTGCTTACAGTATCTGTCACCAAGAGATGTTGCATGCCTTTTTTATTATCAATATACTCTGTCTAAACAACTCATATTCTTATATATTCAGTCAAATAGTGACATGGCTGACATAAAGCATATTACAAGAAAATTAGAGTACATTTATTCAGTAGGAAAATTATTTTCATAACCATTTTTAAAATTTTGGTTTCATCCCTAACAACACCTATGGCTGTAACTGAAGTGCTACATCTCAAGAGACACTTTTTAAATGAAGTTAAGGAACATTAAGATTAGTCATCTTCACTTTTCTATTTCTCTGCGGTATGATAAAGATGTGACACAGAGCTCCATTTCCTTGTTAGAATGATTAACATTATCAAATGTTTACAAGAGCAGAGCATTAAAAAAAATGGCAGGTTCTGCCTGAACACTTAAATTTTTGCCTCTGTCAACCTGTCCCAGGGCAGCTGTAGCTACTAACATAGCTCACCACCGTCAGGGTGTGAATGTGTGTGTGAATGGGTGAATGACTGAACTGTAGTGTGAAGCGCTTTGGAGGTCGTCAAGACTAGATAAAGCGCTATACAAGTACAAGCCATTTACAATTAAATTGGACCATCATTCAGTCTTTAAATAGGATTATGATCCAAAATCACAAAAGTGGTTCCACGTACGCTAACTCAACCTGAGCCACACATTTCCTTGTTTTTGTTTTTCCGTTTTTAGTGATGTATATCCCAAATTTCTAAATCCTACATACTTTAGTCTAAATGTGGTTGTAGTTGTTCTGAGTCCATTACACGTGCAGCAAGAGTAACAGAAATAATAATAATGATAATGATAACAATAATAACAATAATTGATAACAATAATAATAATAATAATAATAATAATAATAATAATAATAATAATAATAATAATAATAATAATAATAATAATAATTAATAATAAAACTTTATTGATCTCACAATGGAGAAATTCACTTGTGCATCTTAACCCATCCCCTTGGGGAGCAGTGGGCTGCCACTGTGCGGTGCCTGGGGAGCAATTGGGGGTTAAGGATCTTGCTCAGGGACCCAGAATGGTAGCTTGTGAGAGTTGAACTCAGAACCTCTGGAACCGAAGCTCTGTGCTCTAACCACTAGGCTACCCCCCCCCCCCCCCAACCCCCTCTTTATAGACAGAAACTAAAAAGATTTTTTTACATATTTCACGTGTTTGGGAGTTTGATTGAAACATCAAGTTTGCGTTTTTAGTTTTCTTTCTTTACAGGAACAGTTCCCAAAGCAATTCATCTTTCTGTTTGAGCAAAGTTGGACACATTTTAGCTTCAGTTGTTCTAATACTGCAGTCTAATTTTTAACAAGCCAAGAAAGTTGCGTCGCAAAAGCGGTTCTTGGTAAATCTAGTTGTGCTGTGTCGACAAGTGGATGATTATACCTTTCTATAGTGATGTGTACATCTTGTAATTAGCGGACATCCACAGTTGGCTCCTGTGAACAATCGGAACGGTGCAGCCCTAATTCTGTAAGATACTGAGTAAAAGATTGTGTTAATGTATTTTTAAATCTGGGCACCATGCCACAAACATGCTTTTTTTTTTTCTTTCTTCCATGTTGTTCTTTGTTGCAAAAGAAGTTTACCACATGGCCATAACTGGTGACAGCTTATGACTTAATGCAATATTTACAGTTTATTGAGTAAATTTGGGGGGGGGGGGAAAGAGAGAAAAGCTTGAAAATGAGGAAGGCTGTCTTTATTTTCCGTGATGCTCTGTGAGAACGTGGATTAGAGCAGAACTGAACAGCAGTTGGGAGAGGAATATCTGAAAACAGGTGGTGACAGTGAGGGGTCCTGTGTTTGAATGCTGGTGTGAAGAAAAGACACCTGGGCTGCACGCAGCGCTCAGCACGACCAGACAGTTCTGAGACCTTCATGTCTAAAGCATCTCATAATGAGCAATGGGCACTGTCAGGGGAGAAACCTGAGACTTAGAGGTAAAACGCTCAATCTAGGGCACAAACAGCGCATGAAATGCATTAATTTTAGTAAAAGCAACTCGTCTCTGTTGTATTACAAGTAACTCTGTTTGCCTGATATCCAGGGCAGTCGTACATCCTTTTTAATTACCCTCTTCTTCGTCAGCTTCTCATCAGTACTTTGACCACATTAAGAATGCATCAATTTACCTTTAGCAAGCTTAGAAACATGTTTATTTTATGATTAAGATTATTACATTTTAGTCTAGATTACACCATTACCCAGCCCTGTACACTAAATACTACCTACTTCATCAGGAAGATTGTTTCAGTTGTTCGTAAAACAAGATGGTGAATTAGCCGATCACTGCAACTCAGTGTTTTTCAGCCCCTAGACGTGGTGAAGACGATCTGCTGTTCTTGTTGTTGTTACTACGCATCAGAATGGAGAAGAAAGGAGATTTAGGCGAATGTGGAATGGTTCTTGGTGCCGGACTCGTTGGTCTGAGTTTTAGAACTGATGATCTGATGAGGTTTTAATTTACAACCATTCCTTGGAGTTTAAAAAGGCTATGTTGATGTCAGAGATGAGGGAGAATTGGCAGAAATGCCAATTCTCCCTCATTTCGAGACGACAGAAATGCATCAAATGCCCCTAATGCATTTCTTAGGTTTTCCTTTACATTCTGTGAGTTGAGTTCACTGCCACTACATGCTCATCCAGGATGATTCATTTCTGCATAATAATGACTAGATGCAATCTGCTGGATTTTCTTACATGTTCTAAATTGGCTCAATATGAATAAACTGACTTGATTTGATGCCTCATGACATCTATTTTGTTAAGTGCACCAGTCCAGCTGGAGGAAAACACCCTAAAAACATGACAATTTTACCCCCACATTTGTTGGGATGGTTTCCCCCTTTTCTCTTAAAATGTAATGAAGGTCATTATTGCCAAACCCAGAAAGTTTATTTTTTTTCAGACCACAGGTCTGCTCCAAAAAGGCCTTTGTCTCTGTTAGCATTTGCAAACTGTAATCTGTTATTTTGTGGCGTGGAAAAGTAGTTATATGCAAATTAAATGACTACCAAATAGAACGATGGCTTACATCAGTATTTATAGGACAGCCATTTCACAGAGGGTGGGCCTATCATAGGGGGGATAGTATCAACTTTGTCCGAAGACGGTCTTCACAGTAGCAGACACAAGCAAGAAGGGTGGCCCCATGGGGATGAATGAATTAACAGTCTTGTAAAGTAGCAGAGATAAGGTAAAACAATAGGTCACATAGACTTAATTACCTTTCTTCAGATTACCAAGAACAGCGGTAGATTAAAATTTTCCATCACTGCTGCTTTTGGAGTCATTGCTTCTTCCTCGCAGATCGGCCTTTCAGGCCACATATTTACACTATAGCACATTCATCTCTGGGACACAGAACCCTTTCCCTTCCTGAACAGTGAACAGTGGTTATGGTGGCACCTTCTGGTATTTGGATATTGTACCCAAGAATGAACCAGAGTTGATAAGGTCCGAAATTTACTTTCTAACGCATATCGGCTAATACTAGTATGCTAAAATCTTCTGATTTTTCTCATCATGTCACACAAAGAGTACGTTCGAGGTGTTGCCTTAAAATGCATCCACTGGTGACCCTTCACCGACTCAGATATTCACAGGTAACCTATCAGAAGCTTACAGAGACCAAATTGTTTATAGATATCAGTATGTGAACAAAAGTAATAATTATAAACTTATTCTGGCATTTTCCCAACAAAATAGTTTTGATAATCCTGGGTCGGCTATAACAATGGTTAGTCTGGCTAAATCTTAGCTATTTGATGTATATAAACATCTGGTTTCAACTGTTTAAACCGAAAGTTATAAATTCGGTATTACTGATGTTCCTCCTTTTTGCTTATTTCATTTAAGCACTGCTCAGTACGTCCGCCTCTTGATGCTCTGCCATTATGGATGCTGCTTACGTTTTTAGTGGGTTGACTCCAAGCTCAACGAAGTATAAATTAATTACCATCACAAGTGGTGCACCACCTCTTTGGGTTGTGCACACCTCATGGATTCACATGGGTAATTAAATCTGTAATTAGATGATAAGAGAAAACAGACAAAACAAACGCAAACACATGTTAGGCTAATTTATGCCGTTCAAACCATACAGAACAATATATTTTGTCTTGTGATTTGAGTTCAATTAGTCAAACCACTTGCTGTCTGAATTCATAAAGCTCAGTACATAACAGAAGCTCAATGATATCACGTTACAACTTTCTTAGATACATTCATAATTTCTTCTTAAAAAACCATCATAAAGCAATATCTAATACTTTCACATTGTTTATCTTTCAGAGCACTCAGCGTAATACCCAGGCCCCAAATCGAATAATTTTATAGAATAGCTTTTAGATTAGTAAGCAACAAGGTGATCACAATATCAGTCCCACTTCAGTCATTGGGGTCCTGATTCCTCCGTTAAAACTTATTTGTCCTCACAAAGCAGGTGATGTGCAGACTCTTTCTTTCTTATGTTTCCACCGGTCCCATGGCCGATAAATTATAGATTACAGCTCTGGTTGGCCACGTTTGTGAAAGGTTAAAGAAGAAAAACTGTACCAACCCACACACTGCGAGACACTGCTTAGTATAAACACTCATTAACATAAACAGGCAGTCTGAAGATGAAATAACAAAATGATCTTAGTTGTATGATTATAATTCCATAACGGAGCACAATTAAACTTGAAGTAGCCTTGAAGTAAAGTGTTAAAAGGATCAGAATCTTGTGATCATAGTTTTGTTTGTACTTTAACACCAAAATTGTCAAGTCTTGCGCCAGACAAGGGTGCCGTTTTTACAACTCTTGGACACCCTCCTGGCTATGCAAGCTTGTCTCTTGCTGCAGAAGTGCTGTGGCTTGATCAAAGTTCTGTAAAACCATATTAATTACAGCATGTTTCCAAGACCAAGAAGATGCAGCAAGTACAAAAGGTAAATTAATGTAATGTTCCGGTCAGCACAGATGGATGGATGTATGGATGGATGGATGGATGGATGTATGGATGTATGTATGTATACAGTCCTATTCAATAAATTATGTATTCCAACGATGCTCCTGTCTCAGATTAACAATCTCTTATCAGGTATTAATCATTTCATTAATCCCACATTTCTATATAAATGGTATATACATTTGTAAAATCTGTTTCAGTTTGTGAATTGTGTTACTGCAATAAATGAACCTGTCCAGAATAATATATAAAAATCTTGAAGATGAATGTCCTAGTCCTCACCTAAACCTGAGAGATCTAGATATCCTAGATATCAGCTGGCCATTCAGTCATCGATGCACTTGCCTATGTTTTAGATTCTCATTAAAGCTATTTCATAACTATTGAAGACGTATAGTTTGGTTCTGTTTTAGCCACAGTTTTAAGGGCACATTAATTCAGTAGGGTAGCAGTTATGAAAACCGAGACCAAACACCTGGACTCTTGTTGATACTGGTTTAAATGGCGACATCCAAAACAGTCACTGATCTTCTTTAGTCCCCTGTTGGCTTTGCCCCCAAGTCTCTGGGACAAATCGATCCTTCCTCAAACACACTTCAGATTCTGTTGCCTTGTTTATTGCACGCTTTACAACATTTGTCTAGAGACCGTGGTGACAATGTTGCTGGGTACAAATGGGCAGAATACAACTCTGAGAAAAGGCTTCAACCACACCAAAGGAGCAGTCTCCTGCTGCCCCTGGATGTTATTTAATCTTTCCCAATATGATCAATGCTTAATCTACTTTACCCAAACCAAAACCACACCTTAAACTGCTCGATGGATCCTCCAGAGAGTAGTCAATTCCGTTTGACCATCGACATATCAATCAATATGCTTGTCCAAGTCAGTTCATCTGGAGTTTACTCGACATAGTCTATGATTAACCCTTCATTTGAGTTGTACAAGAAAATGTTAAATTTTGTGTCCCCATCTTAAGACAGAGTTTTAAGCCAGGTCAGGGTTGCCCATATCTCTAGGTCTGCTAATGTGTTCCCTTTCATTTACTTGACAAGTATCCAGCCTGATCAATTTTCAATAAAATTCTATTTATATAGTACCATATCACAGCACATGTGATCTCAAGGCACTTTACAAAGTCAAATTCAATCAAATCATACAGATTGGTTAAAAAGTTTCTTCTCTAAGGAAACCCAGTAGATTGCATCAAGTCACTCCAAGCAGCATTCACTCCTCCTGAAAGACCGTAGAGCCACAGTGGACAGTCGTCTACATTGTTGATGGCTTTGCAGCAATCCCTCATGCTGAGCATGCATGAAGCGACAGCGGAGAGGAAACCTCCCCTTTAACAGGGAGGAAAACCTTCAGCAGATCCAGGCTCAGTGTGAACGGTTATCTGCCTCGACCAACTGGGGGTTAGAAAAGACAGAGCTGACACAAAAGCACAGAAACACACATTGATCCAGGAATCCTTTCTATGTTATATGGTAATAACGGAAGATCTGCCTCTCCTGGATGATGATACAGCTAACAGAACACCATAACAAGCGCTTTAGTTGCCTCAATCAAGTCTGTCCCATAAGAAGTTTGCATCTCTTTGTACACATGCAGCTTGGCTAAGTGCTGGTTTATGCTGGAGCCATCTGCAAGGTCTGCATGGCCATATTATGCCATTTTGAGTATCACACAAGAAATCTTTCTGGTGGAGGTTTGTAAATATACACATCTGGAGTATTCGGCCCATGGAGATCACCATAATCAACAAATTAACAATTCCTGGACAGAAATCGCCGTCACTGTCTTGGAAGAAAGGAAGAGGATTTAAAATGTTAGAAACACTGCCCTCTAGAGACTAGGAGAATGGTGCTACTTTGGAGAAAAAGCCGCACGGAGCATAAATGCAGCAGACTTTGTGTCCACACATCTCATTTCTGCGCAGAACAAATGTGCGTCAAGCATAAACCAGCCTTAAGCCCCACAAAGGTTCTGGATGTATTGTCATCTTATGAGGTCTTCTATGATTACCTTTCATCAGGGTAACATCACTAGTCTACTGATCCACTTGGGTGTCCCACTCATATGCATCACCTCTGCTTGCTGTCCAGGTTCTTCATCGATCTTCGTCTCTGAATTGTGAGTTTTTCATCAAATATTCTTGTTTCTTGTCACAATTTAAGTTTCTTGCTCCTCAAACTGCACCACTTCTGGAGATTTATTTGATCTTCTTGGTACGGATTTGATTCCCTGTAACCTTAAAACACATGAAATTAAGTCTAACACAATGTTTGAAATGAAGAAAACTCACCCGAATGCTACACAAAGATTGTATGTATAGATTCACATTTTTTTTGTCATTCAGACATTAACAGTATCTACAAACCAGGTTGATGTTAGAGTCCGGTCAAAAGGTGTATTTAATGTTGGCCACATTTAGTGCATTATTGGTCCCACAAGGTTGCTCTTGGATTAGTTTTGCAATGTGTATGTGGAAATTATTTACCAGTTCTGCTATTGATTATGAATGAAACATGAAAGGTTGTTGTCTTTCATCTGATGGTTCTGTATTTCCAGTCTACATGGGGTAAACTGTGAAGTGTTGTAAATTCAATGTCCCATTCAACTTTTCTACTTAAAACACATTTTTACTTCGTTATAGCTCAACTTGTTCATACCATTTGCTTGTTGTATGTTGAAATTTCAGCCGATGTTCTTAGAGACTTTAGAATAAAAAGAAAATGCATGTTCCAGTTGATTATCAAACTGCAGTTGTAGAGACTTTAGAATAAAAAGAAAACGCATGTTCCAGTTGATCATCAAAGTGCAGTTGTAGAGACTAAACTCAGACTTAAAGGCCCCGGGGTGCTGAATTAGTGGGGTTGACATGCATGCAGCTTTATTGATAAAATGCTTTTTTGCATTACAGTTTACAGCTCATCAATCTCATGTATAAGCAGTTCTAGTCCAGTTCACGCGTCGATGTCTAACAACTGCTCCTTCGTGACAGTAATTCAATGGTTAAAGGGTTTTGCTTTACCAAACAACTGCACCTGTTGCTTGTAGGCAGGTTCCTATCAACACTAACATGCTTTTCTCCACATAAAGTGACACATGCTCCAGCAGTCATGTTTAAAAAAAAAAAAAAAAATGTAGACCCAGTTTACATTTCAGGGTTTGACATATTTTTCTAATCCATTTGTATGGTTTATGGCTATGCTGATTATACCATATTTAAAAAACATAAATTATATTTAATCTTTTTACAAACAGCGCTTTTGGGCTAGAGAATAAGTTAAAACATGCAAGAAAGGGCATCAAGACATAAAATGCAATGTATGATTACTGTAAATACACGGCAGCATGTACTTTACCTGTTCAGCCATTTTCAGCAAATTTCAGGCAAATGTGTATCTTGTTTTTGTAGGGAAACCTAATTTATTGCTTTCTCTAGACTGCGTTACCTTCTAATTATCCCCATGAGTGAATTACATGTTGAGCAGTGAACTGACAAAATTACCACATGGTTTCTGATGCAGCTTGTCGAAGGCACGGCTCCCAGATGGCTTCAACAGATAAAGGATCTGCAGTCTTGAGATTTGAGGAGACCATGAAACTTTCCGGGGGGTTGCTTCGCCATATTTACTGAGGGACTTATGTGGCACAAATTTGGCGTGAAAGTCTGAGGGATTTAATGCACTTTTTATGTCAAATCCGGATTTTCCTATCAGGCCAGTTGATCTAAACCAGCGCTGTGATTTGTTTCCTTTTAAAACCCTAAGAAAACATTGACGAGAAGACAAAGGCAAAGTGTTACAGCTCATCTGAAAGCTGCGGGAAGAAACTGGTTTAAAATGCAGGCTCCAGGGTGGACAGTTGCCATCTTGCCTCTGGCTTTATCAGACCCTGGCATCTGATACTGGCAGCAGTTCTGAATCCTCCATTGAAGACAAGGAGAGCGGGTCACATATTTCCACTGTGCCCTTGGACATTTCTGACAAAGACTAAAATGAGATCCCGCTCACACACAAAAAAATGCTTGTAACCGAGGATGGAGAAACAGCCGCTCTGTCATATCTCTGGAACTAACAGCTAAGATAAACGGAATATTTTAAAGTTTTAGTTATTATTTGGGTAAGACTCAGAGAAACTCCATTCTAAGAGTCTATTCAATAGAAATGGTTGTAATTGTATTTTTATTTTTTAGTTAACCACGCAGCAATATGCCAAATGAATGCTGCATTTGAGTTGAGGATCTTGATACAATGATGGAGCGTACAAAATGTTTTTACCTCAATGATTGCAAGGTGTTGTGACCATGAAGATAAAATAGTCTTAATAGGAGTAAACTAGTCCCTGAAGATAAAGCTCCCTCCACTATGCTCTGAACTCTAGATATGTCAGGCATATTAGTTTTATGCATTGCCTTCTTATAATAACAAACATAATGCTCGGCTTAAAGTATAACCACAAAGTCTCTTGTTGAAGAACATACTTTCACATCTTTGTCGCAGGGGTTTTGGGTCCGTTTATAAACCAGATGGGGTCTAATTCCCTCTGTTTAAGATAAACTTAAGACCAGTATAGCTCAGACAAATCTGTCTAAATGTTTATTTTCAGTAAGGGCTGTACGCTAAATTGTGACACAGCATGTTAAGTTCTGAGATCAGTGCAAAGAGAGTTTTCTGGATGCGTTTTAGCTGAGGTTTCTACACCATTTAAAGAGTCCATCCGTCGCTGAGAGAGCCTAGGAAACACACTCTCCTCCTTATTCCAATGACCCATGTTGCTTTGCTTGCATTTGCCTGACCTCTTGGCCAGCTTTCCAACAGGCATGCATAATCTCTTCCAGGGGAAATGTAGATGAAAACGTGTTTTGTTATTTTAAAGCTTAAATATTGTGGGGAGGAAAGGAGCTTCAGACTGCTGTGTCGATTTCGGACAGCCTTTAACGCCGACATCCTTACTTGGCGGAAAGTCAAATCCGGGCCTCCAGCCTTCCAAAAATGAACTACAAAGTGTGTGCTCTTCTCTCCAGACGTTTTCGTTGATTTCCGTGAGGTGGCCTTTGCTTATATGTCATGTCACGCAAAGGATTGTGGGATACCTTATAGCTCCTTAGCGCCGGTAATGGATGCCGCAAGGTTCCTAGGTTAAACTAGCTGCGTGAGGACGCACACAGGCTCATTTTCCAACCTCCTTCCTTCCTGACGGCACTATTCGGACGGCACTTATCACGGCGAGCGTTGACGCTCTCCCGCTTTAGCTAAAGAGTCCTTACTCTATAAAGGTATTCAGATGGTCCCTGAGTCTTTAGTCCTTTATCTGTTGCTGCTGTGCTGCACATTAGTGCCTCTGTACTGTCCTTCAGTCCAGCCTTGAGCCACAGGTAGGCTGTCCTTAATCTTCCAACCATTCCCCCCCCCTCCACACTGCCTTTTCTTTCCACTGTGGTTCCTCCTCTAGTACTTCAAGTTTCTGCAGTCCAAAATGTTCATCTCCGGAAGTCATCTTCCTGATCTACTTATGGATCTTTGCTGTTTTATCCCAAATAACAACTCTGTCACTTACTGACTGCCAGCCTCCCTCCCTCCACAGCCTCTGTATTTCCATCTTCATCTCGCAGTCTCTTTGCATATCTACTCATCTGTATCTTCTTCTCGCTCTTTCTCTGAATCTCTTGTATAGGGAAAATGTGCGAAAAAGAAATAAGACTGTGAAACATTAAATTTAGCTCATTCAAGCGAGCTGTTGCTGCTTGTCAGCTGCATGGAGGTGCATGTAAGGAACATTTACATTCTGACTGATTTGCATCTATATTTGTCCTTTATTGTTTCTCCTTTCATCTATGGCGATCTGTCATTTCGCTCCCACTTAGCTTTGCGCTCTTTCATTGTAAGCGTTTCTGGAGACTTCCCATAAATCTTTCTTTCTGTCTCCTGTTAAGGTATCAGCAGGAGTGCATCACTTAGAATGAATTATTGATCAGATGTTTTCATCCTGGCCACTTGCTCATTGGTGCTTTCTCAGGATTCTCAGTAAGAGAGTTTACTGTTGTAGGCCTGGGCAATGTGCACCAAAAACAATATCTTGATATTTTTAGGCTGAATGCTGATATAATATTCATCTTGATATGTTTTCTTTTCTCATAAAGTAATTATAAAAAAGGCATCTCTGAATTAAAGCTTTATCCCAAATGTCTCAGGCACATTTTTTTTTAACAAACTGATGTAGATAATGAGATACAGCTGAAAAATAACCTACTGGATTACATAAAAGTATAATTATAACGCAACATAGACCAACTTGATACAAACGATGTAGTTTCATCCTCTATCGCTTTGTAGAAAAATCTCTATCTTTTGAATCTGGATATAATGCCCTTCCCAAACTGTTGTTTAAAGGTCATTGTGCACAGATTTAGTTTTTTAGCAAGTTGAAGAAACTGTTTGTTTTGAATGGAATGTCACTCAAATTCATATTTGAAGGCAGATGAGCGGAAACTTTGGAAATGTGGTGCTTCTCGGTACCAACGTGTTTAAAATGAAAAGGCATATTGTCATCTGGATTTGGAGGTTCATGTAGACTAAAAGCCAATCAAACTCTGATTATGATACTTATAAATCCAGAAATTAGGTTTACACTTTAGATTCCTCAATATATAACATGAATTAAAAAAAAAACTATTAGAACTAGAATGACATAAGCTCAATGTTATCACCCGTCACCAGGGACCGCCCTAGAATTAAGACAGGACATGTGAAAAACATTAATCAAACCTAAATGCACGACATTATTATTTTTTGTTTGTGGAGCAAGCATGCTGACCTGTTACCTGGTTCACTTTTTCTTGTCGTTCTGTTGAGGAGCATCTGCTGTTTGCACTCAGTCTTAAAAAAGTTCATATTAAAAAAACATTCTAGCTAGTACTGAGGTGTCTAAGGTCATTATGAAAGTGATCTAGTATTTCTAACAGGTTCTAAAAATATTTACGTCAACCTGAAGAGCAGAACATCTACAGCTGATTTCACACCAAATAGTGGGCGTGGTGGCTTAGTGGTTAGAGCGCCACTTACCTCCAGAAGGCTCCCGTGGGTTTCACATAGTGGTCTCAAAAAAAGTCAAGAGTCAGTTAACACATAAAAAGGTGTTTTTAAAAAAAATAAATAAAAATGATGTAATGTCAACTAGAAAAAATCTATTTAGCCTGATTGCTTCTGTTGAATTTCCCTCAATGTAGATGTTTTTTGTTTTGTTTTACCCTGAGGCATAAAGCTCAAGCACAGATGTAAAAGCATTAGCTTCTTATGTTTGAGGCAGGATGTGAGCCATGATGGACATTAAGGTGGGTGAAGAGGCTGAAGCGAGCGGTGATGAGGGCAGTGTTTGTGGTTATGATCCAGTCACATGCATGGACTGTGGAAGCTGGTTAGTTGTAAGGTAACATTTTGTCTAGTTAAATAAAAATAAAAAAATAAAAAAAATAGGGAAACCGATTTTGTAAAAGATTTTATAATGAGGCACATTTTTGTTTCACAACTGACAGCTTCCCCTGCTGAGGGATCACAGTGGCTTCAATATAAAATAAGAAGTTATGATGAATTTGGAAAATATTATAAGCCCTTCCCTTTGTATCATTTAATACATTACAATAATTATCCTCCTCAACAACTGAGCCCTCAACCCTTAAACTGATTACCTGGAGTCTTCAGCTTTGTCATGATCAGTTTAACATTTGTGAAATTTCAAGTCATGATCTTCCTGTTTTGATTTCCAGTTCAGGGGTAAATGAAATCATAAGGAGGCTGGGACTTTATCTCTCCCTAGGATAGACTCAACAATGAGCTCCATACAGAGCGTCGAGCCACGCTTAAACGTTTGCCATAGCATTAATCCTGGGAGTGCTACTCCAGCGACATCACTGGTGTTTGCACTCATTTTACATCACACACCGTGTCCTTGGCCCGTAACATTTCATTTCATCAGATGGTTAAATTCCTGTTTTAGTTTCTCCCCTTGGTCTTGGGACGATTCTTCTCTCAGCTGGCCTCGTGGTGAGGCGTGTTGATCAAATTGGAAACTGGACATAAGAGGTTTTGGAAAACATCAAAGAGCAAGCAGAGACAGACTACAGCTCTCTTGGCTCTGTTCCACCGCGAGGAAGCACGTTATTAAACCGAGCGGTCCCGGGAGGCCAAATGTTTATTGTGATGCTGCCCACACAAAGAGAAGAAAACACAAAGCCGCTGTTGAAGGCTTTATGCGTAGCATTAAATTATAAAGGTGAAGTTAAAAACCAGGCCATCCCGCTGTATCACTTCTGCTACCGATCCTCTGTGAAACAGTTGGAAGCGGCTTTGTGTAACCGAGAGATAAAAATGCTTTATCATTTGTCTGCTATTAAAGCGTTTTTATGCAGAAATGCAAATTTACCTTTGCGGTACCCACTTAGTCCGGGAACATTTTGTTTTAAGCTGACCCGGGTGACTAGTTTGTCCATGTTAAATTACTTGGCTGCCTTAAAAATTCATTTTCGCATATTGAATTATTTGTTTATTCTTTACCTTATTGAGTCAACATTTTTAAAGCAGCTGCAGCTCTTTGTTTGAAGCATAAAGCAACAAAGGGAAAGAAAGCCAAGACTATACACACATTACCTAATTTGCATCAGTCTTTTTATAATGCCTACAGAGATTGTCTCTAGAACAACTTTCTCCAACTAACAAAACCAAGTAAATTTAGAACCCCTCTTTCTGCTGTTGTCTAATTTATTAGCTCATACTAATATACTAACTATAACTATACTAATACTCATACTATACTAACTCATAATATACTAACTCATATTAATCTGAGTGGTGCTGATTTCGCCGTCATTTCAGCCCAACTATAAACCAAAATGGTTGTTTCCAACTCCCCCTGAGTGGAAACCTCTCATATCACATTTCATAACTTATAAAATTGATCTTATTAAATGGGTAATTTTGTTACACTTCTCAATAGAATTGAAGGGACACTTTATTTTAAATCAGAATATAATCTCAAATCTGTTAAACTTCTGGATTATTGATCTGATCAGGTCAAAAGCAGAGGAGGTTGTTAATCGGCATCGGCTGTTTTGGTGTTAGTGAAATTAACAGGGGCAACAATGAGACTCTAAAACAGGAATTGTTTTGTTAGTGGAGGCTACAGTTGTAAAACTTGATGATGGCGTCCTTTTGTTCCCGACACATTACCCACTTCATGTCAGTAAGGATGTCCAGCACGACTTTTTTTCCCCTTGATTGTGACCTAAAGTGTTCCTTTAAAAGTTTTGAGCAGTGCATCAATAGTGATCTCCTTTTTAGGGATTTGTTTTTTTAATCACGTGAAAGCTGTTTTGTTTCCAGCATTTATATATTTTGAACATGATTGATGTGTATATAGTCTTTCCACAGTGTCAGTCAAAGATAGTTGTACCGCACTTTTCAACTACTAACCACAAACGTGATGGACAAACAAAGGCGTGCATAATGCTGAAAATCAATAATCATACATGGTTTTACAAAAAATAAAAACTGATCTAACATTATAGAACCAACTGTGTCTGCAGTTAACTACTACAAGGCTTTTGGTGTACGTCTCTACCATATTTGCACATCCACAGTTTAGGTCTAGACTTTTACGAGGCCATTCCAACATATTTTCTTTTTTGCATGAGGCCAAAAAGTTACACCCTCTTTCAGGTTTGCCATGCGCCCTACACAGCTTTTTCAAACTGCAAACAAAACCTGTTATGACTTTCTTTTATAAATGGCTTCCATCTTACCACTCATTAATAAAGGATAGATTTCTGGAGCGTCAGGTCAACAGATTTAACTGCCTGAGCCGTGGATCTCGGCAGTTTCTCCGGACTTACTAAGGGTGTCTTGTCTCATAAATCCTCTCCTTGCCCAGCCTGTCAGTTTATGATAGTGGCCATGTAATTTTTCTTCTACTTAACAATTATCTCCTGGAAAACAAAAATATCCCTAAACAACAAATTAAGGTTTGTGGTTGTAAAGTTAGATTGCAGTGTTGCAAGACGCAGTAATGTTAGTCTATTACTGCTTTTAAGAAGAAAACATTTAGGCATTAGCTTTAATAGCCATGCTTGTGTGCACAACAAAGGAATTTGGGTTTGGCTTCACATGCTCACAGCACACAGACATCAAGTAGAAATGTCATTAATACTCCTCTTGACAATCACTAGAGAGTGGTGGATGATTACAAATACTTCAACCGAAGATTACGCAATGTTCACAATTAAATTAATATTTATTGCCTTGTGTGTTTGTATTGAACCGTGAGCTCTGCCAAGCCTGTCGTGAGCCTCAAATAAATTAAGTTAATGGGTTTAAATCAAACATTTAATGTTGGCTTCAAAACCGATTGAAACCGGGTTTCAATCGAAAATTATTTAAGAGCCGTCCCCCCCCCGTGAGCTCCTGTAGCTTGTATTGCTTTGTAAGGAATCCTTGACTGTCCACAGAGCCAGGACTTAATCTCCATAGGTGTGCTGAGCGGCGAACTGTCAGCAAAACGACAATAAAGATAACCAAATCTCCTGTCAGAGATTGTGTGGAAAGCAAGATGTCCACAGATAATAAAAGCTGCGATTCTTTAAAGGACCTTCAACACAGAGGCTCAGTTTGTTTCCTGAGTCTACAATAAACTTGCTGTTGCAACAAAGATCAATGACATCATGAAATTGTCCTGTATGCAGAAGCTTTTGAGCAAACTAGTTACTCGTTGCATCACAGTGATATTCCCCAGAGGGTTACTTTCTTTGGCCATGATTCACTCACTCTTTGTCTTGGCCAAAACAATTGCATTGTGTTGTTTCTAATCCGACCACAAGGATTCAGTGTAGTTTTTTTGAGTAGATGATATCTCTTTTAATTCCAATGGGGTTTTGATGCATGGCAAAATAATCAACAAACCTGCACCAAGCCTTGTAACAGTATTCATACCACATTACAACAGAGGCCAGAGAACGGCTCACATCCTGGCCCACAATGCCAGACAATCCACTATCCGTAGTACCCTATTGTAGACCAACGTAGTTTCGGCTAGAATCAAAGGAAAGCTATGATACTGATGCTAACTGTAGCTTCGTCAGTGGTTGAAGGGTTAGCCAGTCACCGCATTCTTGCTGCCACTCTTCACCACCTCAGATTTAAACCCACCGCAGTCAAACTGAGTTGATCAGTTAATGCCAATTGGTCAAAAGCTATCCAAGGACTTTGCAGCAATACCCCATCCTATTCAACCTAAATATACCCAAATGTCTCATATCATAAAACAAGTTTAGTATTCAAAGCAGCTTGTATCTATGTAAAAAATAAAAAATAACTGGTGGTGCCACACTTCGCAGCAACATATCAAGGTTATATGATGAGCAGGAACTAGTCTTTTTTTTTAATATTTATCAGAGAATCTTTGACTCCAGTTCTATAGTGGCTGTAGCAAAAAGCTCTCCAGACCATTCCGAAAAATCTCGGGAAATGACTGGACAGCTTTTTTTTAAGTTCTTTTTTAGTCGGCAGTCCCTTATTTTCAATCTTGAACATCAATCTTAACTGATTTCTAGGATTTTTCTGGCTTCCCAAAGCCTTAGAAATGGCTTTGTAATGCTTACCAGACTACGACTTTGTTTGTCATGTGTTCTTGAATTCCTTGACATTAAAACTCAATGTGTTGCTTTTTGAGATCCATTAAGCCTACTTTATGTTGTCTGATTGGTTTAAGTGATTTCATTGATAGTTACAGGTCTGGTTGTGTGGCTGTTCATGTTAAGCTCATGAACGTCCATGAAGCCCATACCAACAATTTTAACACTTTACCTCAAAATTGTCTGGGTTTGGAGTTAATTATAGTTATATTCAATAATCAGTTCAGCCAATTTCTCCACTGTGAGATCAATAAAGCTTATCTCTCTTAAAAATTTGCCTTCTTCCTGTCCGACCACCTGGGACACCGGCTGTCTCTGGGAAAAATGTGACGTCATTTGAGAAATGCCCAATACATTGCAAGATATTTATTTGAGGGGTTAAGTTCTGCTTATTTTGATGATGGCTTACAACTGATACAAAAAAAGCTTCTGAAAATCCGAATGCGACAAAAGGAAAAAAAAAATACAGTCAGAAGTACAGTTAGGCCGAAAGTAAAAGTCATTCATACCCTGGCAGATTTAGGTTTAACGTATATTTTTCAGGTAACGTCCTTCATCGAATTGGAGGGATTATTAATGATTCAGAGCAGCTGGACTAAGTGTCTAGTTAAATCTGATACAGTATCTGAGGAGGGAGTTAAACACTAGGGTGATGGTATGGAGGCCTTCAAATGCAGTGGCGGCTGGCCAGTAGGGGGCGCTCGGGCGCCGCCCCCTTTAAATCGTTTAGATAATAAATGATTTCTGAACTGCAAAGTACTTAGAAATGTATTTATTCATACTGTGTGTCCAATAGACATGTTAGAATTTATTAAAATAGTAAATACATAATTCTATTTAATTGCCCACATTGTGCACACTTCCTTTCCTATGTGCAGGGCGCCGGTCTAATGGGAGTGAATGTAGGCTCAGCAACTTGGGCAAGCACGTGATCTGAGGCTGACTTTTAATTGGTTATCTAGGGTTTTGCATAAGGGCGCACTGCTCTGCGTCCCGGACACACCCATTCTGTTGTGTCATTACTGGTAGAGTGTCAGTACTGGCTAATTTTTTTAAAAACATTGTGTGATTGGACAATCCCTGATTCGACTCAGCACAGCTGCAGTTCGTTAGGTTGATTCACGGTTATGCTTGCAAAGTTGAGTAGTTTCAAAATGAGAGAAACTTCTGTTTCAAATGAACTTTTTTTTCAAAGTGTTCACTTGAAGAAAAAAACAGGATAAAGGAGCTTGGACCGGATCGTCTTAATTTACAAATTCAGCAGCAGGCAAGTGATCTCTCCACTCCATGGTTGGACAAAGCAGTGTAGCTAGTAGTCAGCCAGTGAAGAAGTGTTGGACACTCAGTGTAGAAGACCATGAAAGGATTGCTGCAGAGGTGAGTTGTTGTGGAAAATCACTGTTACACTGGTTTATAGTAATGTTATTTAATATATTAGGAAGATGTGCTTTGTAGTTAGAAATACCTTTAGTTGTGTCTATGCTGTGTAGGTATGTTGATATGTTTGTCAGCAAGATATTTTATTATTTAAGTTGTACTGAAGTTTATGGGTAATGGGGAATAAAACATTTGGTTACTGAATTTTGTATAATCTTGTCCCACAAAAATGCTGTAACACATTTCATAACACAGCCTTAAAAATGGCAGCAAATGTTATTAAAATCAGGAAAACAATCTAGAAGAAGTCTTTTCAGAAACTGTCACGCTCTTGAAGATCCTCATCACCACACCCATGACCACAGCAGAAGCTGAAAGGTGCTTTTCAACTCTGAGAAACTCAATGACTCAGGACAGGCTGAATGCATTGGCCATGTTGTCAATGGAGAAAAGACTAGTCACAGAGATGACTGACTTTAACAAGAATATAATTGAGAAATTTGCTGGGCAGAAGGAAAGGAGGGCAAAATTCATGTTCAAATAGAGCTATTTTTTAAGATTTGTTTTGTTTGTTTTTCCATTTGTTTGTTTGTGTGCGCCCCCCTCAGTTTTTTTTAGCACCAGCCGCCACTGTTCAAATGTTAGATTTTGATCTCATCAAAGTTAAATTGTTACAGGAACAATGCAAATAGCTGGTAAAGAATTTTAAGAAAGTCCTAAATGCTGAAAAGTAAATATTTTTTCCATTGACTATTGAAAAGTATTTAAATAATTTTGCATATTTTTATATACATTTTCAGAATTGATACTTCAACTTTGTTTTATCTTTTGATATATATATTTGTCTCATTTCACATCAAAAGCAAACTTTTCACTCCACTGCCCTACTTTTTCCTTCTAATTAAGCTTTTTATTAATATGCTTGGATGTAGCACTCTGAGCAGCCAGCTTCTTTGCCATGACCTCTCGTGACTTACCCTCCACATGGAGGTTGTCACAAAACAGACAAAAGTCTTCCAGGGATCTTGTAGGCCATGACATTTCTGTATTAGCGACCCTTTTTAATTGCTCTCATGTAATATTCGGCTCTCCTGAGAAAATAATTTTGTTGGGTTTCCGTTAGCTGTCAACCATCAAACAAAAATTTGCCAGAATGTAAAATATATCACTCTGTATCCAGAAAATCTGAAGTTCACTTTTTGAATTGAATTATTGAAATTAAATTACCCTTTAATGATATTCAAATTTATTAGGATGTGCCTGAAGTTCACAGATTTATGTGGATGGTTTGTAGAAGGGGTGAAGAGTGAAAATATTATCTTCTGAAAGCCTAGAGAATTATTCAATATAATAGTAAAATTGCATGTCAGTCCTGCTTATTAGGCTGAACAATGTTAATAAATGTAAATAAATGAGCAGTGGCTTATTTCCGGGAGAAACTGCTGTGTAGTGAGAGGGGGTATAGCTTGTTTAGTGAGAGGGGAAAAGTCTTTAGAGGGAACGCGTTGAATATTTCATCTAGGCGTATGTGTGCCAGAGTCAGAAGATGCTGGCTGCACGCAGCATCTCTGTGCAGGAAATATGCCATGATCAAGAGGGCCCAGTTTGGGCTTCTGATGTAATTTCTTTTTTTAAATGACAGCAAAAGATGAGTGACATGAATAATCTGCAGCCTCCATAAACAATGTAGTTCAGTACAAATACAGGAATGTTATTTATGACGTTTCTAGGTCTTCTCTGTAGTCCTCCGACGAATGCACTGCTGATATAGCACAGGAACTGCAGTGTTGAGGAAAATACTTACTGGATGAAGTCACTGTGTCATCTGTCATAGATTTAGGGTTCCTGCAGTAAGTTGTGCTGCTTTAGTTAATAGTCTGTGATTTTTTTTTTTATTATTGTTACATTGATATCTTTTTATGTGGTTTTCTTTTTGTTTTCCTACTTATTGAATGTTGCTCCAGAACGTGTTGAAAGTCGGCTTCATCAAACAGCCACAAGCCTTGTAAATACTTGAAACCAGAGCGTTTCATCTGCTCCTCAGCCTGACAATCATGTTTGAGAGTGAAAGGTCAGAATTGTGTCGGCTTTGATGATGCTACCAACCAAAGCTTCTGAGAGAAGCTGTCCTCTCACCCCAAAATACTGGAAGCCAGGTCTTTTAGCAAGTATTTTCAGAATCAGAAAAATCTTTATTTGGCCATCGCTGCATGCGCAATCAAGGAATTTGGCGTCAGTTAAATCGATCAGTGTACAGATATTAGGAAGTCAAAACAAGATACTGATCTATTATATACTTTTGAATAGAAGCAAGCAGATTTAAACTTAACAAACTGAAAGTGGGAAAAGATGAATAAAAACATTGCCTCCTCAATTCGTTCATATTAAGCTTATGAACGTCCATGAAGCCCACACCAACAATTTTAACCCATTTACTTCAAAATTGTTTGGGTTTAGAGCTAATTATCGTTATATTCAATCATTAGTTATATTCTTTCCATATCTGAAGTCTTGTGTAGAAATATGTCACCAAAAACAAAAAAGGTACAAATATAATGGAGCTCAAGGGAGCTGTATACTCTGCCTAGCGTTCCCAACAAGGGTTGACGATTCTTAACGAGCACTGAACCCGGGCATCAATGGGTAATACAGTTGTCTCAAGTAATCATTGATTTATAACAGATTATCACCCTACTAAGAGATTTAAAAGCACTCTTTGGTAGGCCCAGTCTGTCTGTAATTTGCCACAGGTGAGAATGACCAAATATTTTAGCTCATAATGAAGTTGCAGACTACATTCACACTTACTGTGAGCTGTGAATTGGTTTATTAATAACCCATAAAACCAAGTTGTGCAGTGATTGTGTATACCTAGTGGCAGTGAATGGAAGTAGCTAAAATTCACGCTTTTGCACATATTTGTCCATGTCCAGCCCCTTCAGGCTAATGTTACACATGGACATGAAGTGAAACTACTAATACAGTGAAACAAGATGTTGCCGATTATTATGGGTTTGCATGCACATTTGTAGAGAGAGGTTCTGTCCTGCTGATGTCAGCAGATATTTTGTACTCACTGAGGACACATAAAAAGTAAAAACCACAGTAAAACCAGTTTTCTGCTCCAGAAACTGCATGCCCCAAAAAAATATTAGTGGTCGCCTTAGTAGTCTGACTGATGATGGCAGTAAACCTCTGGGTCAAAAAGTGTTTCTCAGCCTCCAAAGAGTACAAATGGAGGGACAACACAAATTATCTGTTTAACGGGCTCAGGCAGCAGAAATGTTAAGATGATTAACCCCATCGTGCAGTTGTCTCAGGTTTTGAAAAATGTAACACGTTGACTACTGGGTTTCTTCCATGTGTGCCCTGAACAGAAGCTTTCACTTTTATTAGATGTTAAATGGATGTTAAACGCCCTGGAATTTGAACACCTGTGATTCAAGTGTCTAGCTTTTAGAGTTTTAGGGTTTCCTGTTTTTCTAACAAATGCATATCAATGTTATCTTTGGCATAAAAGCAATCAAAATCTAAAAACTAATCTGAAATAAACCACAAATTTCAGGCTTTTCTTATTAGACTGCTGACCTCCAGCAGAGTACAGGAAGTGTTCAGGTGACAAATGTCCGCTTGTAGAATGTGCAACAGTCTCAGATTATAGAGTAATTACTCTGCGGCACAAAATGGCAACAGCCGCGGAGCCCTGCTTGATTTCCAAGGCAAAATTAACTTGCACAGAGCACAGGTCAGAGTTTTTATAGCTTTGCCGAATATTTTGACAATACTCAATTTGCAGCGTGGAAACGGAGCAATCCATCATGCTCAACTGTTCCTTTTACATTTTCAGCTGCTGCCGTTGCATGGTGGGTATTAAAAAGCAGAGCAGAAAGTGGTAAACAGCCAGGACCCAAGCCCCCACACACAGTGTAAACTAAGCTGTGGGTTTGCTCGCTCCTCTCTGCAGCGCTGTGTTTTCACTGCTATCCTGAGGTCAGACAGATGTGTTCAGGTGGTTTCTCAGGGACAGAGCGGTAAGAGGATTAAGCTGAAATGAGTTGTTGTACAATCTGACTGACATACTGTACCTTTCTAAATTAAATTATACCTTTACAGCAAAAAAAACCCAAAATGTTCTTTTAACAGAGCACAATCCCAGGTATCTGTGATCACACGTGATTGTGATTTAAGCACACATGAGATGAGAAATGTAAAACATGTTATGAACATGGGGAAAGCCACAGTGTTCAATGTGGCAGCCTGAATCTTTGTTGTTAACATAAGGCGCAGTTCCACTGGCCTGTCCCTACTCGCCACTATAGCCCTCGTCTGCCCCCCCCCCCAACCCCAGTTGACACTGTAAAGAAATCTGAAAGTAATGGTACATGATAAAAATACATCATTATAATTTAAACCTAGGGCTGGACGATAATTCAATAACATTATATATCGACCGATAAACGTATATCAATGATAGAAATAAAGGGTAAATAAAAAGTTCAATAGAGTAACAGTTTTCCTTCCTTTTACGCTCTAGCCAACCGATCACAACGCAGACCCAGGAATGCTCCGCCCCCTTCAGAGAGTTCAGAGAGCACGCTTTCTGTTTTAAAAACTTGGTTGAAATTGGTTTGAGTTTTAATTAAGTGTTTGTGTGTTCTGTATCTAAAAATAGGTCATAAAAAACGGCATAAAATGGATATTTAAAATGGCCAGGGCTGCACTTAAAATGTATGTTTTGAATTTTTTGATAATTATCGATCAATATGATTTCAATTTGATCAATATGCTTTTTTTCTGTCGTCCATCCTTAACTAAACCTAAATAAAGGAAAATGTGTACATGTTTCTATACCTGTACATGCAAGATTGTCTTGGATATTTTTAAGGAGTAATATCTGCATCACACATCTAATATTAAAATAGGCGGAGCCTGTCTGAACTTAGTCTGCTTTAAAACTGTGGAGAGTGTTGCTGCAGGTTGCCCGGGCAAACCACTCCTCCTTCAGGCGGGTTTCGGTAACAGAGTTAATATTTACACCTTTTATAGGAGATCTTTTCTCTCAGCCATGGCGGAGGCGAGGAAAACATGTTAATAAAAAAGATTTAGTAACACTTCATTTGAAGGGGTGTACATAAGACTGACATTACACTGTCATAAACATGACATGTCTTTGTTATGACAAGCCCTTAATTTAACCTAATCCCAAGTCAAGCCCTAAACTTAACCTTGTCTCTGTTAATGTCAAGTTGTCATAACAAAGACATTTTAAACAATGTCAACTTTGCTTTAATAGTGTCATAATTTAACGAATGACAATTAATGACAACAGTCCTAAACATTCATAGTCATTTATGTTCATAACAGGTGTTATGTTAGGTTTATGACAGTGTAATGTCAGTCTTATGTACACCCTTTCAAATAAAGTGTAACCAAAGATTTTAATCGCAGTGAAATTATTTTCATTGGCTTGATTTTGCGGGACTCAGACTGCGGCCATCAGTGAGAGCGGCAAGTGTTGACCGAGCTAGAGGTCCCTGGAGCTGCTTTAGGTGCCGGGGACAGACCGGTACTTCTTACGGCTGTTTTCAGAGACCCGGATTGGTCTCTGGGAAAAAAAAACTGCTCCTGAAACACCCGACAGTCAGCGGAGCCATGCGGTGTGCAGCCATTACAAGCCAGTGGAACTGGGCCTATAGTGAATTATTTGAGACAGACAAAAATGAGATGCTGTAAATAACACTGGCATAAACATTAAACTGAGCACTTGCGATAGTTTGTATCTTGGTGATGGCTCACACAATGCTGTAAAAGTTCTGCTTGTGACCATTTTCCTTTTTGTTTGAAGGCATAGCAACCGTTAATGGGGAGTTTTTCTTCCCACTGTCGCTTCATGCTTGCTCAGTATGAGGGATTGCAGCAAAGCCATGTACAATGCAGACGACTCTCCCTGTGGCTCTACGGTTCCCCAGGAGTGAATGCTGCTTGTCGGGACTTTGATGCAATCAACTGGTTTCCTTATATAGGACATTTTTGACCAATCTGTATAATCTGACCCAATCTGTATAATATGATTGAACTTGATTTTGTAAAGTGCCTTGAGATGACATGTTTCATGATTTGGCACTATATAAATAAAATTGAATTGAATTGAAATTGAATAGCAAAGAGAAACACATTGTCAGCTTGGATTGTCAAGAGAGGGTCGGAAATCCTCCTGTTTTCCCACCAGAACCCTCTCAATTCATGCAAGACGGGGTCCTCACCAGGATTGCTTTTTCCAGTGCTGTGTAGCTTAGCTCGTAGAGGGCTGTTCGTCAAGCTAGTAACAGCTAGCATTTATAGCTGCACTGATTCACGCTCAAGAGCTTATTATGTTGCTCTCAAACATCCGTGTTGTGCTGACCGCCTAATTTCCGCATAACTTTGAAAACTTTATGCGTAACAGGTCATTATGCTGAGAACCCTGCAAGATGTCCCTCCCAGCGCCGACATCTGATTTTGACTTGGGGCTTCCATATGCACTTAACTCACGCGTGAAAATTATCTTAGACTAATGTGTTACATGTAGGAATTAAATCGCAGAGTAAACATTTGTTTCACATGTGGAAATTATACTGTGGAGTAACATGCAAAACAAGCTTTCCATGGTAAAAGTACAGTATATGTGAAAACGCATTGGGAAACTGGCCACATTTCACGCTGTTCTGCATGTGTTTTACATGGAGCCATTTCCCCTCATGTTTAATTCATGCTTACCCTATTTTACATTTTACACTAGTTTATATCAGTTTTGGTTTAATCATTCATATTTTTTGTCTGTTTTAGGTTTTAGAAGTGACCACTCAGTTCCCCCCAAAAAACTAAATAAAGCATAGACATGAGAAAAAGCTGCAATGAAAGTTGGCTTTTATCACCCAGCCAGTGTGCTCCAGTGCTCCATTTTTGATTTTTAAGGCGATTAAAACTCTCTCTCCTTCTGATTTGGTGAGCTTAAACAGTTTTATTATTGCTCTCTTAATGTTGTACACTGTAGTGTAGTTTGCACTGATGAGTGTCCTCTGTGTGGGTGTGTGAATGAGACCAGAGGGAAGACATAGATGCAATGAATTACCAAAGAGGGTAGCTAATTCTTCCAATTAAATTTAGCATCTCTGATTGTTGTAGTTTCTTTGTAATTTGTTGCTTTTACGCTGTGACAAAATTTATAACAAGCCAACATTTGCAGCAAAGACTGGCTGACAAAAAGGCCACAATGCTCCGCAGTGTTGAAAAGTGTAAAAGGGTAATTTATCCGATTAAGGCTGGTTCTCTTTCTTACTTTGATATTTAGCGTCGGAACCATCTGTTGTTCGGCTTTCCAAACCTTCTCGGGGACCAAGTGAGGAGAGTCAAGAGTCAACACCAGGAAAAAAGCGTCGTCTGCAGGGAAACCGAGACGCAGTGATGTGACTCTGTGCCAAATGTTTACAGGCGAGCTGACATAGTTAGAAGATGGAAAAGGGCTGAAACGAGGCTGTCTCTCTCTGCACTCTTGGAGGAAAAGATAGGAAATCTAGGTCATCGCCACTGATGCATTGCAAAGCGAACTTCAAACAAACCTGGCCTTTAGCGTGATGGCTCTGCAAGCTCTGTTACACGCCATCAGAGAGTGATCGCCATTTTCTGCCAGGAGCTGCCATGAAGTGATTGATAGTTATTTTGGTTGTGGAGAATAGGCATGGGGACAGCAGCCACCGTGTCAATCGTAATGCCTTTTAGAGTATGCATTTTACTCGAATACAATTAGTTCTTTAGTAGCAAAACAAGCCTCGTGTCTTGGAGTCCATCACTTTGAATTACCCAAGGGAAGTTTTATCTGTAATCATAGCCCTGGGAATAAGGCTAAAAGGCTTTGCTCGCATGCTGAAGGCACAAACTTGCTTTTTCCAAGGCTGTTGATTAAAAAAAATATATAAAACCCTGTAGAGTCACAGTTCCCCCAAAGAGCAGGTATATACTGAGCAAACATTTTATTTACTCATTAAAGGAAAGCGAACAGTAGTTTGGAAAGTGGACTCCATATAAAGTTTCAGACACTACAGCTAAAAAAAATGTCTTTAATTTAATTTCTAATTTAATGATCCTAAAAGAAGATAATGGTTAAAAAGAGTTGGTCAAGTCAAAAATCCTAACATGACAGTAGAATTAAACGGAAACCTCTCTTCAGTCATTGTTGCTTGCAGAGGATTCTGAATATAAAATTATCAATCGGCTAACTTCCTGCCTGGCACTGGAATGATCAAGGTTTCTTTTTATTTATTTTTTTGTGGTTTGATTTATAGTAACTATTAAAAGTAGTTTTTTTCCCCACAAATGCTTTATTTTCATTTATTTTAAGACGAAATTAAATGTCTAAGCTTAGAACAGTGGCCGTGTGGGACAAAGGGATCTCATTACTTTGTCCCAGATTCCTCCAGAACATTTAATTATTTAATGATGACAATCACAAATCAGGATGATTAAACAAAGGAATTACAAAGACTCTCTGGTTATCATAAGAATGGGGCGGCAGCATTTAAATAAACATTTTATAACAGGTTAGTCTCATTTAGTGCCATATTTCATGAAGGAAACATGGTCCCTTTTTTTGTTTTTGTTTTTTTTTGGACATCACCTGGCTTGTGCTTGGGCTAGATTGACGTTTAGGCCCACCAATAATACTTTTTTTTAAAGACGTGAGGGAGTTGCATCTATTTTATAAACTTAACCTGCTTCAAAATCTCTGCCCATGCACCTACGAATCAATATCTCATGGGCTGGATCCACGCAGGCTGTGAATGACCGTGAGTAATGGAAGAAGTATGAACAAATCTGGAAAAGGGTCTACGATCTGGTTTGAAATAACAAGACCACCAATCTCTCCACATATCTTCCAAAGTGTTCCTGAGCTGGACTTGTGTGCTTCAAAGCAATAAATCTTCCTTCTTCCAAAAATATTTCTATGGAAATAACAACTGATTTCCTTATTATTTATTTATCTGCACCATTTTTAAGCTGGCTGTGTATGGTTCTGTGTGGCAGGCTTACTGCAGGAAGCTTACAACACAATTATAGATTTTTAAAAGCCAAAAGCTGGTGGCAGGGAACTATTGCCAGTGGTTAAATGTAATAAAGGAAAGCTCTTACCTTGCTGGTGGTAACAGCAGTGTTTCCCTTTATGTAGGACACTGACATATTTTTACCCCACTCGACATTGAACGTCTTGTGTGCTTTACAGACAACACCAAGTATTCTCTAGGTCGATGTATGGAAATTTAAGCAGCTTAAGCATTTATGTTTCTGAATACATTTGCTATTTGGTAACTGGTATGAATCTAGTACATCAATTAAATAGCAATTTTTTATTAAAACAAAAAAAAAAAAACACAGCTAATCCTCCCTTAATTGCTTTCTCCAATATTTCTGCCTATACTGACACGCGTTCTTTAAATTCCAGGATGGTCGATGGAACATTGTTTCCTTCTGTGTGAATGTCAATGAAGTTTATTTAGCTTTCAGCAATCATTTTTACCTGATTAGTGTATCGATGTAATGGGGCTTCATGTAGTTTACAGTCATCCCCATTAATCTGGTCAATCTTTCTCCATCCCTCACTAAAACCTTTACAAAACCAGAATATGTTTAAAAAATCCCACCAGATGAACTCCAGTGATTTTAATGATTTCATTTTGCTTTCATTCCTTGAAAAATAAGCTTAGAAACATCTGTAGAAACTTCAGCAAACCACAAATACAAAATTTTTTTTTTGAAATGGCTCAATCACTTGCACTCAATGAAACAGGCGTAATCACCTTTTGGCAAAACAAAACAAAAACCTTTGGGGTTGCGCATCATTATGCATGGCTTTAGCCTAGAGTGAGTGGGCTCCCAACATTATTAGTAGGCTTTAATGCAGAATATCAGCTATAATTAACTGCTTTATGTATTTTAGTTCCCAGCAGAAGGTTTATCACTGCCTTGACTTCAGGTCGAACCTTGCTGCCATTATTTCTCTCTTTAGATTGAAACTGATTTCAGTCTTAAGCATGAGTAAAATAAGAAACATGAAACAATAGCTGTACATGCAAACATTTAATTGTGTGTGAGCACAACGATTGGCATTCAGTGACAAGCACAAGACTAACCCTGTTCTGGCTTTTGTTTAGATGCGGTCTACTCTATGGAAACCATCACCTTTTTTATGATGCTTTTTCACAGATCTAAAAACAAAGCAAACATTTTCTCCCTGATACAAAGGGCTAAACAACTAATGTTCCATGACTGCGTCCCTCCCCTGTGGAATTTACCATGCAGCATGCAGTAAATGGACTCCAGCTGCTAACATGACATGGAGATTTCTGCTATTGGCGAACTCGGTCTACGTCGCGCCGAAATTGCCCCGCTGCTCTGTGTTAGGTGCAGCAGGGGTTCATTGTGGCTTAGTAACACCCGATGTGTTGCTTTCCCTTGCATGCTGAAAGAGACATTGTACAGGGGCAAAGTAAGTCTGCTGTCTAAAGAACGCTACCAGGATATTCAGCTGCAATAGGAAGCTGGACTGCTATTGCTGTCAAAAAATCTACTCCTGTTCTCCAGCAGATCTCATCCTTTGGAAGTAACCACCTGAGCAATATTACTTAAATGTCAAACTGCTAAAATATGTAAGATTTTTGCAGTTTATTAAGCAAGAAATCAATGCACAAATTATTTTGGGGTAATGTGCTTATCCATACAGGGTCAACACTATACTTGCTAACTAAAAAATAATACATAAGCCTCAAAATCTGGTTCAAAATCTTTTTAGCAAGAGGAAGAAGATTCAGTTTTTAAAGTTGGGAACAAACTTCTTGTATAATTCTGAGTGAATATTTACTCTTCTTGTCAAAATAGGTAAAGATGATTTAAATTGGCTAGGTTCTCAGGACTGTCCTGGCTTTTAAGCAAGTAGCATAAATTCTTAGTAGGGTAGAGATCAGAACTTCAGAGAGGCCATTACTGAAGCCTAATGTTGGCCCATTCTAGCAAGCTTCTGCCGTGATTTGTTATTATATACTGGTTATTTGGCTATTCTTCTAAGCAGAAATGGTAGAAAACCAACCAATACAGATCAGCTCTATTATGGATTTGGATTTTGAGAAAAGCTCATCCATTTACAAATAGGGCTTGGCCTTTGCAAAAACGTATTTAAGCAGTATTTATCAGTTCAAGCAAGGTTTGTCATAATTTGTATTGGAGATTTGCCAATTCCTCTGAAAGGAAACGGTAGAGTTCATCTAAAATGTTTGGCTTTCTACCACAGACCTGTATTCTGAATAGAGCTCATAAATATGCAATAGAGCTGAGGTCAGGGCCAATTTAAATTAAAATTCATATTATTCTGTGTGTTTTGTTGACAAGTTTCGACCGCCTGATCCAAACTGTCACACTCAGTTGAGAGGAAATTGCTTGGTAGGTTCAGCAAAAACAAAGGCTGAAGTTTGGCTTCAACCAGAAGATGTGTTAAACCTTTTTGTTTTTATTTATTTTACATATGAGAGCAAACCAGTGCAAAAATATAGCATTACTTGGAGTTTCTCTCAAAAATGCACTAAAACACAGCAAAACCAAAAAACAAATCTCGAGTAAAGTGATACTAATTGAAGACAGAAGTGAACTATCCAAAAGAAAACACAATCCAAATCAGGGGGCAGAAACTAAAACCGGTGGCTTTAAGCACCAATTAAGTTATCCCAAAGATCCTTGGGAACAAAAGTCACTAAATCCCTTAAACAAGCCAAGAAAACCTTAGAAAACAGTTCTGTTAGCAAGCAACCAATGGCATACTGCACATGAAAATGAATGAAGCACAGCAGCCTTGATGGAAGGGCAGGGCTGGCCTTTAAATCTCCCGCTCATCCATCTAGCCTGATTGGTCGCAGCTGCTGGGTGGGCGGTGCTTTCCAAGTGTCCTCCAGCCAATTATCTTTGGAAAAGCAACCTTGAAATCCCTTCCAGGAGGCTACCAGTAGAGAGAGGCCCATATCAACAATTGAACATGTGTATATATAGGAGGAAACCTCACCCCTGCAAAGGCAGTACAACAGAAAAAAGAAACATTGGAGGATGGAGGCAGCACAGGCCTAGGGACGTAACACTCCAGCAAAAACGAGTATTTTTCCATTGTGAATAGGAGGTTGTTAAGGAGGGATTTCAGTCAATCTAAGCAGTCAAAGTAAAGTGAATATTCAATTAAATTTATTTATATAGCACCAATCTGCAATGCATGTCATCTCAAGGCACTTTACAATGTCAAATTTAATCAAATCATGCAGACAGATTGGTCAAGAAGTTTCCTATCTAAGGAAACCCAGCAGATTACATTGAGTCTTAACAAGCAGCATTCACTCCTCCTGAAAGACCGTAGAGCCACAGTGGACAGTCGTCTGCATTGTTGATGGCTTTGCAGCAATTCCTCATACTGAGCATGCATGAGGCGACAGTGGAGAGAAAAACTCCCCTTTAACAGGGAGGAAAACCTTCAGCAGAACCAGGCTCAGTGTGAACGGTTATCTGCCTCAACCAAGTGGAGGTTAGAGATGACAGAACAGAGACACACAAGCACAGCAGCACACATTGAAGAGTCTGAACTACTTCCCCTAATTGTCTGTTTCTGTTCTGTGGTTCTTCTATGTGGTAAAAGTAGTAGTTTCTAAGAAGTTCCTTGTCTCATAGAGAAACACAAGTTGGGAATAAGACGCCTTCCTCTCACATTGTCATGTGTGAAATGACTGAGGCAGAAGGTCAGATGACTTTGAGCCAATGCTGGTACCTCTGGCCAATCAGAAGGTAAGCTGAAGCCCTTTGTACCAAGCAGCCGGTTAGAGGCTTTGAGAATATAAAATAATCATTTTGCATGTAAAAAACATTTATGCTTTTATTTCATGCATCACATGAATTTTGAAGGACACCAAAAAGATCTATTTGAGATGATCCACCATTAGATCCACATCTTGACTCCAAATCTGTCATATTATTTGGACATCGCCATCTCACATCCCTCCAGGTGATCCTACAGATTTTCAGTCAGGTTTCCTCCTGGTAAAGCCATTTTTATGTTGACTCTGGTGTATTCTGGGACTCTGTGATCCAGGAAAACACTTCCTAATCTTCATTTTTTTTTTTTTTGCATGGGAACATACAAGTTTTTTAATCAAACATGACTGAAATGTCTAACTATTCTTTATTTAATGCATACCTACAAGACCCAGTTCCAATCTGAAGGAAAGCAACCCCAGGTCATGATGCTGCCACCACCATATTCCACAGCAGTAGTAGTGCTCTCTGGGTAATGTGCTGAGTTGTTAATGATAAATGGAACTGTGGCAAATGGATTTAGTTTTGTGAGACAAAAATTGAGTTTCTCAAAAAGTGTGAGGTAATTTTAGCCACATATGCATTCATTCATATTCATTCATCTACCTTCATGGACAAGTTAACTTGAATGGCATGCAATTCCTTATCCATGTCAATTGACATAATGGCAGCCCACCTTTTGTTGCTTTGGTTCTTATTGAAAGGTTTTCAACAAGGTTTAGGCGTGTGTGTTTATGGAAATGGTGGATAATTCTTCCAGAAGTGCGTTTCTGAGGTTCGTTCCATGAAGCCCTCTACTCACTGTTCTGGAGCCAGTCTGAAGGCCATGTGAAGTCCGAAGGTCTGTAGATATTAACTCTGCAGAAAGTTAGTAACACCTTGACACTATTCATCTATGTATCACTTTACATGGCCTACAAATTGGAAGCAACTGATTTTTCAGTTGTTTAGTCACTTAAACTAGAAAGAAAAGTTTGAGATTGGCCTTTTTTGTAAAGGCATGATCTTGTTCTTGTACCATGCTGGAATCCACTCAGCTGCTTGAGAGCAACCTGTTCTTTCATTAATGCTGATACCTTTTGTCCAATGAGATCATGCCAACTGTTACCTTAAGGAAAAATGAAAAGATCAGAAAAGATATGGGGTCACTTGAGGGGATTTCCTCACAAACTGACAGATTTAGGGGGTTTGAACATCAGCGTCACCAGCAAGATGTGGGATGCTGGCAGACCAAACATAAATTAATAAGTTGCTTCAGATGAGTATCTGTTTATGGTTGTGCACATTTAGGCAACCATGTTATCACAGCTTTCCTTTTTTTCCACACAGCAGATTTGTTATCTAGTTGAATGATACAGGGTATGAATCTGATTAAAGGTGGGAAAGTGTTGGAATGTTTCATATTATTTTAACAGCGGTACTAGGCCTTTTTTATGTGCACTGTATATTTCAACTTCATAGTTATACCTCCTGCTTTATGAACTCTTTAATACTGTGATGTAATATAAAAATGTTTAGTTACAAATCCTATTTGTCTTAATTGGTTCATCTGTAGATGAGCGAATGAGGCCAAGCTAAAAAAAAAAAAAACAAGAGCCTGAATGCAAAAGGCACCAGAAAGGATAAGTATATAAGTATATTTAAATAATTTGCTCTTGGTTTTTAAGTTGTACTTCCTCTAACCCTACTGTTCAGAAATAAATCAGTTGCAATAATTATTTTAAACATTTTTAATCTGAAAAAGTTTTCGGCCCCCCTCCTGGATGTGAAGCTGGTTTTTAGTTCTTGTTTGCCACATTCAAAGTTAATGTCAAGTAGCGATCCATTAAACTGTCTTTGGGGTGCTGAGCTGAATAGGAGATCAGCAGTAAATTATAAATCAGCCGCATAGTGACATCACCTCCAAAAACAGCAGCTTGTTCATCTCTACGCAAGAGGTTGTGTCCTCTTTGCTGCACGCTCCAACTGTAGCCCTTATAAGAAGAGTGCACTACGCAGACATGGCGATTTGTAAAGTGGCCTACATTAGTAGAGATGACAATATTTTGCAAAGAAAAGCCAAACCAATTCCTTTGAAAATAGAAAAGAGAGAAGTTTCTTTTTTTTTCCTTAGGAACTTGACATTTCCAAGGTAGACGTTGGACAGAAAAGTCTGTAGAAATCATATTTGAAAGTGACCAAGTCAACTGTTTCTCACCACCTGCCACTTTGAATATAAAACATAGTGACTGCCGCTGCAAAAACAGGATCTTGGACTTTTTATCACATAAAATCTTCGACTCACCGCCATACATGGTGCTTTTGGGAACATGTCACTAAATTCTTTTGGATATAATATAGATGTTAAAAAAATACCCTTTAATTAGCTGCTATTGCTAAAAGTAGAAAGCTTGGTCCTTGAGCAAATAAATCAACACATCCCACTGGTTTCCAAACTAGGAACTGGAACATGTTCAGGTTCTTTTTAAATATCGTAACCAGATCAAACGTTTCAAAAGCAGATATAAATTGAACACCAGTGTATTTACAAACTCGAGCAAACCCTGATTTCTATTCATAATGAAGTTTTTTTCCACTGTTTCTCTCTTTATTGGAGAATTTTTAACGCATCCCACTCGGTATCACCAAAACTACTTAGATTTGTGCTATTTCAAACTGTGGTCCAAGTAAAACACTTACTGCTGGATGTTATTAGTTACTGTTTTTGCCATAACCTTTACAGTTTTATTAAGCTAATTTTAGCAACATGTCCCCCATCTATCTTCGTGTATAGATTCATATTTACTGTGACTTTCCTAACCAGCAAGGTTGATCCTGAACTGAAAGGTTCACTTTAATCCTTTTATTAACAATAACTTTTAGAGTTAAAACAACCTTTTCATATGTCAAAAAAGCTTGCTCTGCATACCTCATAACATTTGATCTAAAATAAGTTGGATGTATTATAAAGTCTGTGTACATAATCTCTAGGTGTGTCGAGATGAATCTATCATGCATCTAAAAGATTTCCTGCAATTGTCCCTTTTTTTTCCTTTGACCAATAATTATAACATTTTGCACACAGATGAATCCTATAAAAGGCCTATAAAAAGCCTCCTGAAGCCATTGTCTAAATATTACAGAAACTGAACAATTTCAGATCAAAGGCACAAAGTGAGTTTTACATAATTCATAGTTCTTTGTAAAAAGGGGGTTCCCAAGTCCTGTCCACAAGAACTACTACCCTGCAACTTGTGGATGAATCATTGCTTCAAATCAATGGCATCAAATTGCTGAATTCCCTCCGCAGCAGGTCCTTCAGGTATGCAGAGACCTCGTACCGAGACATTTATTTGATCCATGCATGTTAGCGAGGGGATTAATCGGGTTGCAGGATAGTAGCTCTTGAGAAGTAGAGTCGGGCCTCCATGTTGTAAAAGAATCGGTTAAGCTTGTTCACATTTGCAAAGGTATTGATGACTGAATGTTTTCAAAGGCCTGGCTCTGAACGTTTGCTCGTTGGTGGGAACGGACCTTCAAGTGACTTTTCGTCAGTTTGAGGCAACACTGAAATTTCAAAGCGTCATCAGCAAACTCTTGAATGCATTTACGGTGGTTTTCTTGCCTTTTTTCCAGCCCTGCTATCTAAGAACAGAAAACCACATTTTACAGGTGGATGCTGAGATTTTAAAGCAGTCTGTTTAAATTTCTCTTATTATAGATTTCAGCTTTGCAATTTGGTTTTAATATGTAATTTATTGTATTTGTGTAACTTTTAAAATGGTCTTAGTAGGTTTTCTCTATGGTATAGCTGTAATTGTTTAAAGACAAAAATAATTAGCTAGCAGCTGAATAATATTTTCCCACATTTATCATTATACTTTTTATCATTATTAATAACACAAGGGTCAAACACAATGACATATTTCACCTAATAGTGCTGTGATGAATGTAGATGGATTTCTAACATTTAAAAGTGAAAAGGATACTATCATATTATTAAAAAAATACTTTCAATCATACCTACTACCCAACGCAGTAACAAAGTATAGGAGCTTTGTTTTGAACCTCTCACAAAAATCGCTTTGTTAAACATTGTTCACTTATGTCCTGAATCATCGTTCAACCGTAGGAACAAATTAAGACATGCAATATTTGGATAACACAAAGGGTCATGGTTATCCATGTGGTATGTTGTAATAGCGTCGTCATGCTGATGTTCTCTCCTCAGCCTTGTTTAGTACCCTGTTTGTTAGGCAGTTTAATTGGTGAAGGGCTTCAAGTCTTCCTCCAGTGACCTCATTACCCCAATTAAATTTGCAGCTCTTGCCGAAAACAGTTCATCTCCAAATGATGTCTGAATTTCACTCCCAGTTAAACTGAGGCTGATGTGGCTGAGGAGGGGGGGGAAAAGTGGCATAGTTTTCTGTTCAGTTTGCTTCACCCAGGGTTTATATGGTGGAAAATAAAATATTTCAGGGATGGAAGACCCCAAATGATGATGTTGATCTACTGGCCAGTGGAAAACTTGTATAAACCTCTTGAATATTAATGTTTTTTCACTCATTTTTTGTTGCGCATCTCTTGAAAAAGTTGCAGAAACATAATTAAACAACAAAAATTAACTTTAACTCATTTAACAAAAATATGTTTCTACCCCCTCAAAACTAGTATTACCCCCCTATGCCGTAAGTAACTCCATGGCATCGGTTTAAGAAATGTTTACCCCACTCCTCACTTTTCACCCGCACATTTTCGTGTTATCCTTATGTAAATGTGCGATCAGGAGCAAATTAAAGGTCTACGATGCAAATGATGCTTTTCGAGCAATGCGAATGGCATGACGCGAAACTGCAAACCACATTACAGTACCTCGCTTGGTGAAGTCAAGGTCCGCCATGCTGAGTTGAACAGACTAGAGGAACTGGCAAGCGGATAGATGCTCCTCCAATTTAAAGATGCGGTGAAGCGAGCTGGGTGAAATTCTGCTGCGTTGTTCAAGCAAATGTTTGCAATATGCGAAATTTCAAGGGACCAATCGCAGGCGATCAGCTCGAGAAACTTGCCTTGTTAATGTTCGGTGTTAACAGACCTTGAAGTGTTGAGGTTTTTTCCAATAAGATTAAGACTCTGGGCTTTGACTTGGTCCATGATATTCCATTTCTCTGTTTTCAGCCATTTCTTGGACAGCATAGTTCTACTTCAGCTTATTATGACATTATTATTATGTTATTATTATGACACTTCCATCTTCATGCCTCATAGTTGGGTTGAACATGCCTGGAAAGCCAGACCTGAGCATGTTGGCAGCTGTTCTGAATGGCTGATTTCAGTTCTTTTTGGATCTCATCATGGTGTTCAACAGTCAGTCACACAAAGCAATTCCCTCAGGTTTAAACAGGGTGAACGTCTTGCAACATACTGAGTAATTATGTTTTATTTGTCTGCATTGTCATAGTGATTTTAGCCATTTGAAGTAGAAATAAATCTGGCATTATCCTAATCTAGTTAATTATTCTTAATTGCAAATTTGTATAGGTCTTGTATTCAGTTTATTTGGATTTCTTGAGTTCTGCCTTGTTAAAATTGATATGAAATGTCCACTTGTTATGAATATACATTACAAATGGGTGTCCTTTTAAGTTTTTCACATGACTGTATTGATTTTAAACAAAACAGGCCAACAAAACTACATCAGATTGTCTTCATGTTCTCCCGAACACATATTAAAAATAATTCTTCCAATTATGGAAAAATCTTGTAACACAATGTGCCAAATCTTTTTTTAAGTGAAAAGCGGAGACTGTTGATGTGGTGGGTTGTATTTCTCTTAATTAGCTGTTTAATCAGGTCCAAGCCTACATTTGATTGCTCTCCTGTCAAATGTTTCTTTTGCTAATTAGCAGGAGTTCAAGACCAGTCTTCAGAATTCAAGTAAACTCAAAGCAAAGAGCAAGTCATCTGGAGCTTACTATTACTTTTTAAAATAATTTTAAAATAATTTTGTACTATTACATAAATTTGCTCCATATTTATCCCGCACAAATGAAGACATGTCGGTTTTTTTTTTTTTTTAAATGTGCAGCTTTGACAGAATTTAAAAAAAAGCACAAATTAGTGTAAAACTGAGGTTCCTGTCCACAGCCCACAAAACCTGAGACCTAAAGATGTACATATTTTAATATATAAACCAGATATTAGTTTAATAAACTGGATGAACGGATCGTTCAGAAACGATGATGGCAGAAATTATGCTTACAACTGCTTTGTATACGGAGCATGCCACTGACATCGTTTTTACAGATGTTTTTCACAAAATCTGGAGTTGGCTTTTCTCACTGACACTAGTTAAATTGGGATGAAAAGCAGTTGAATAGTTAAACCTAAAAATTTACCAATAAGTGTGTTATCCAGCCTCATTTACAGTTCAGTAATCAAATCTTATGCAAACATTTATCAAAGGTGCAAGACTCTTTGTCAAACCTCCCAATATTGATCAGCTGTAGTTTTTGCTATGCTTTATACTCTGGTCATAGAATTATTTTTTTTTTTATCCTAACCAGTCACAGAACTTTTAAATTACATTTTATGTTGCTCACATGTTATTTAAGTATGTTTTTCAATTTCATGCATAAAAAAATGTTGTCAATAATTCAATATTTAAAATAGAAACCTTCAGTTTTTAATTACTGGTCCAAGTTTAGCGTCCCCTAGAGTTGTAGATTTGTGTTAAACTGGTACTTAGTCACACATACCTTCATATGTCATGAAGTGATATCCAATAGGACCATTCCCCCTTTTCTCATCATCTTAATGCAATATTTAAGGTTCATACTCTATCTTTTTTTAGAGTGCAACTACTACTACTAGAAAATCATGACTTGTCTTTTTTTTCACAAAACATCACTAAATGTCTTTTTTTTATTATTATTGGAACAGTGCAAAATTTGACACTCATGCTGCCAAATGGTGGCCCTGTGCTGCTTTTCAGAAGGTTATGAAACAGCCTTGTTTTGTAGGAGGTAATATGATTCTCGTGTTTAAGGTTGGCATTTGAAAAATAAAATGCTTGCGTACAAACACAAAAACAGTCCAAATGTTTTATAGAGAAGTTGCTGTGACATCTTGATTATTTTCCTCGGTAGATGCGGAAAACGGAACAAGTTTAGGACTTTTCCTGGGTGTCCACTGGTGGTTCATTAAATGCGTGATATGGCTCACTGCTCAGGGCACAGAAGACATAGGGGTGTCATAAGCATTGTTTTCTCTTGGTTATTTATATAAGTGACCAGAGAATGGGTGTCCCCTGTTCTGTGTTGAACTGCATTTAATCTGCATCTCTGGTTCAAATGTCATCTTCTTTTTTTGGGGGCATTAAGATTACCTTAGATTGAGACAAATGACTAAAATCGTTTTACACTGGTTACAGATTGAGCCGTTTGCCTCCACACATCTCTAAATGCTTCTGTTAAGCTGTTCATCTGACTGGGCCTCATAGACTTGTTTAGGGAAGCAGAAGAAGGGGGTTTGTCCAGGGCACAATTCACGCAAGCATCTGTGCAACTGAGTGTGCCACTCACATTTTAAACCACCTTGGGGTGGGGGGAATAAAAAGGGAAAAGAAATTCAATGCTTGCTATGCTTTGCAAAGCTATACACTAACTGCTTGATTGAGTTGAGGGCATTTTGAGCAAGCAAACCATGAATGGAAAGGGGGAATCAATGAAGTGTTTGTCCACTTCCCTACTCATTAAGGAACTTCTATTCACATCAGGATCTATATATGACAAAGAGGGCTCACAAGTGCACAGTTTCAGTCCAAGAAGGGTGTCCTTTTTCCCCCCTTCGACGCCCTCCCCTTATCGAAATTCGCCTCACAGATTCTCTGTGCCAGAGGCCAAAGTCTTGACAGGGGTGGCCCAGTGAGGGAGAAATCAAACGAGTCCCTTTTCACAGTCAGGTTGGTGGACAGCGAGGCCTGCTGCTTACCTACAAGTCCTCACTTTCTTTTTCTCTACAGAAGAAGAGTGAAGCGGTGTTAATGTTTTTTTTTCCTGATCTTAAGGGGTTTACATTTATCTTCTGCATCTTAGTTGTGGATCAAGAAAAAAACATTTTAAGCTAGGTGGTTGAGAAACATTTTTTGTTTTTAATCAACTATATAAAAATGCATTGGATTCACTCAGTCATTTTGCATTTCCTAATAAAACAGTATCAAATTGTGACATGGTCATTGTCCCCTTTTGCCTCTTTGTTCCCGTGATGATTGCTTGTTTGTTCTCATAAGTCTTTAAAACACAAAAGGAAAGATTGAAGTGTTTTAGCTCAGCGTTGAATTTCCGTTGCCAGTAAGCGTATACTTTGTGGCAGGTCATGCATAACTACTATGCATAATTAAATGAGATTTTGTCAGCATGTTTTCATCAGTACGCTTAAATTATTGCACGTTATTCTTAAAATAGTTTTTCTGCATTCTTATGAAACACTGATAACTACAATTTAGTCTTCTTTGGGCATTTTGTCATCAATTTAAATATATATTTTTTTAATTTAACAAATTTTCAAAGCTTTTGAATCGGCTTTTTCTTGCATGATATGAATACCTCTACTGAGGATGTCCAGAGTGTCATGTTTATCCTTGAAGACTCATCAGCGTTAAGGTGGAGCTAAATAAGGTTGCATTTCTTTAGCATTCATTCACTCAACTTTCTTGAAGCTGCAGTATATTGTTTTTAAGATGGGAAGATATTTCTCCCAACAGGAGTGTATGGAAGGCATTTTTTTTCTGAAGAAATGTGTGATTTAATGTCTAGATTGCTAGTCTTTAATAAACTCCTTGCTGATGTTTTTATATGGAGTAGTTGGCTGACGTCTAAGGCCAACCTGAGCAGATTTAACGTGTTTTGACATGACTTGTTGATAAAACGGCTTTTAACATATCAGTACCGTTCAGGTAATCCTAACAGTGTCCAGTGACTGGCGGGTACAAGTTGTTTCTAAGTTTAGGAGTTTACTTGAGCATTGTGAAAACTAATAACTACAAAACATTTAAAAAGAACCTCAATTAGAACTCCATCGAGACACCTGGGATCAGATCAGGTCTTCCATTGCCAAACATAAAAGATGTGTGGTTAATTCAGTTTACCTATATAGCACCAATTCACAATTGTCAACTCAAGGTTCTTTAAAAAGTCAGGTGTATCAAATAATATGGACAGATTAGTTTAAAAGTTTTTGTTTTTACCTAAGGAACCCCAGAAAATTGCATTGAGTGAATGATTTGCAGCATTCACTCCTTCTAGATGATCATTTACCAACAGTGGATAGTTGCTTGCATTATGTTTTTGACTATGCCTCATACTGAGCATGCATGTAGCGGCAGTGAAGAGCAAAACTATTGTTTAAAGCTATAGTTGGTAATCCTGTTTAGAGACACTTTTTGTTATACTGGGTAAAATCGTCCTTCCATCCTGAAAGTAGTTTATACATTACGTATTCACAAACAGGAGGTTAAAAATTGTTTTCTGTGAGAGCTGCAGGCTCTGCCTCTACCAAAAACTCTAACCAATCTCTGCCGTTCGGTCCGAAGGGCAGCGATTTGTCAGTTTTGTTCTTGCTCTTAGCCATAGACGTAAATGCTCACCCTTCTTTGTCCCTCAAGTTCCGGAGGTATCACTTTATCTCTTGGTTGTCCAACATGACAATCATTCTGGCGTGCTCATGTAACGCCACTGAGTCTCTCGTTCCTATCTAGTTTTCACTTGCTGGCAGCGCATGTGCACTTCTAGTGTTTATGTATCTGATTAGCTTAGTAGCCAGGTTAGTGGTTAGCCATTCATTCATTGTATTCATCCGCTGCTCTCACTGTATACTTTGAACATGGCTGACAGTTGCAAGAAGCAAACCAGTACCTGTAACGATTCTAGGTGTGAACCCGAAATTCAGCTGAACAGTTACGTTAGAAAGGTTTTATTGGAAATGTTCAATGCCGAGGCAGACCAGGAGCTGCTAACAGAACCAGACTCGAGCAGATGCAGGTGGAACCAGACTTGAACAGAAAACACCACTGAGCTGACTGGAGACTGACGTGTGGACAGAGCTGATTGGGTGGTGGCAGGTGAGAGGCTGAAATTTCGAGTCCAAAAGAAACCAACAAAACCCTAAATCATGACAGTACCCCTCCTTAAGGGCGGATACTAGACGCCCTAAACAAGGAAAAAGAAAAGTCTAAAAACAACCCAGAGGAGGCCTAGGACAGAGGCAATCCAAAAATCGAACAGGGAAAAACAAAAACAATCCAGACAGGGTGGACAGAGAGCACCTTGGACGCTGGGCAAAGATCCCAGAAACCCAAAAACAACCCCAAAAAGGACGAATTATGAGCTCTCGGAGGCAGACATTGGCATAGCAGAGTCTCTGGCGGACACCCCAGAGGCAGACCCCGGTGTAGCAAAGTCTTTGGAGGCCTTCCTACATGTAGCTTGGGCTCAGATGGGTGACTCAGATAACCCTCTTGGTAAAGCAGGGCCCTGGAAGGCTGGCGATGACTCAGATGAGCACCCCTGAAGAGTACCCTTGAAAAATACCCTGCAACAGACCTAGAGCTTGCCATCCGAGGTCGTTGAGTGGGCTCACTGCGAACCTAAGCGACAGCTGGCAGGCCAGACTAAGTGCCCTTGTCAACCATTTTGGGCGAAAAGTGGAGGTTGATCCACAGGTTGATCCAACAGAGCAGTTGTAGAAAAAGGCTCAGTCGATGGCTATATCTTGGGGCGACACACCCTGGACAGGTCGCTAGTCCATCAGAGCATTTAAATTACATGTCTTGGTTAAACATATTTTATGGCAGGAGGCCAACTTAATGCCATCCAGATAAAGTTAGGCTATGCACTTTCATATTCAAAACTGTTGGTCCAAAGATGCAAACTTCTGTGTCATCTCAATTTAAAAGCAGAAAATTAGGAAGTCATCTGGGTATGTATGTCTTCATGACATCATTGTAGTCAAACTGGTTAAATACATCAGGAAATATGGCTAAACTTTGCTGGGTTTTAAAAGCATAATAATGAAAATTATACCCATTGGAAGCAGATATGTTGTAAAGAGAACTGGTCCAAGTACATAATCCTGTGGTACTCCACAAGTAACCCTGGAGGATGAAGAAACTGGAATCTGTCAGGCAATAAGATTCAAACAAGCCTAATCATGTTCCCTTGATCTCTACAACAAGTTCAAGTCTTTCTAAGAGAATATTGTGATCAACTCCATCAAATGCAGCACTGAGATCTAACAAGACAAACATAGATAGTCCATTATCTGAGGCCATGAGAATATCTTTAGTGACTTTCGCCAGAGCTGTTTCAATGCTATGACCAGCTCTGAAGCTCGGGGGATTGGGTCTGACGTTCAAGTTGACAGTTTAGTTTAAGCCAATGTTTCTGAACTCAAAGCTGTAGGTGTGGACCTTTTTTACTACTGCTGCTTAAACATGGGATGCATATATGAAAAATGTTTTATCAATCAGTATAAATTTGTGCTGGGGATGGGGCACCTGGAAACAATAATTCGTAGCGTTGCACCTGCTGCAAACTTGAATTGCACAGAATTGCGTATCTGTTCATTTATTAAAGACTTAGTAGCAAAATAAATAATTACCAGGTTTTGTATTTAAGAATAAAAATTCTTAATTTGCTGTGAATGTTGGGTTGAGACTTTCGAAACGAATTAAGAATGAAGATTTCGGGAGAAACGCAGAATCAACATGTCAAGGTGAAGCAATAAAGAGGCATTCTTGTCATGAGTTTTTCAAAGTAAAATAATTCCTGGTATTAATGGGTACTTTAAATACGCAAAGCAGAAAATAGAAGTGGACGAATAGGGCATTTTTTTTTGATTCTCAAATTAATAAAATGAGTCATGAACCCTTACGTTTTTATTCGACCACACGCGTCCAAGCCACCAAGTGTTTATTTTCGTGGGAGCCCACATTATATCCGGTGCAGATTGGAGTCATTTGTGGCACATTTATCCACCGATCCAGCTGCACGCTGTTGGAGAGGGAGAGAAGAGACTGTGTCTTGTCTTTTTTTCTGCCCTTCACTTCAGAATTTGGCGCTCCTGTGGTCGCGCATGAAGCCCAGCTCATTTGCGCGGAGCTGCGAGCGTCCGAGCTCCTGCTTGAACTGGATAATCACACCAATACTCTATTTTTGTCCAGCATTTATTTCTTTTTCTTTTGCAACAACCAGTTTTCTTTAATCCCTGTCATGATTTGCTTCATTTTCTTCTTTGCTGCTGTTTGAAAGTGACCGGCTGCAGGAGGGGGTTTGCGCTCTAGTTTGCGCCAGCGGGGACTGGCAATATGTAATTTGGGGGAGAGACGGCGCGTTTTTCGGGAGAAGTGGAATATTTCCTCCTTAAACAGCCGCTCCGAGATTACTTTGTAAAGCAGAAGAGGTTCTGTTTCACCGTGATGGTCTGAGGTTATTACAACTCACTGCAGAGTGGATTCTATCATTTTGGAAACTGCTTGTGGGTAAGTTGATTAAAGATTCCTTCTTTCTGTTGCCAAAGTTATACTGGACGCTCTGTATGTACGTGCTGGAATCCGACTGACAGTGTCCAGATGATTTGGCAATTAGACTAACCGTACTGCAAATCTGCATCAGTTACCAGTGGATTTTTTTTTAAATAAATGTATTTTTTGTTAGATTGGAATCGTGTTCTCCGTATATGCGGTACTATCGCTAAATGCGCATTTGAGGAGAGGACAGCTCCCTCCGATTTACGCATGAACCTCGGTGGCCGTTTCTGCGTTTGTTGCGGTCGGGATCTGTGCTGGAACGGCTGCAGTACGGCGGTGCAGCTGGACTGCTGAAGTCACACAAATTTAACATCACAAAAGGGGGAAAAAAATCCGAGCGCAGATCGATCTGTGCGAGAGCAATTTTACGCATCGTTTTGTTCCTCTTATAATTGTATAACACTGCGTGCAATCACAAAAGGGCTTCTGTGCGTCAGCAGCGTGCGTGATTGTGTGGTGGGTAAATACGAGGCGAGAAGATCCCGAGCTCAGTTTGCTCCAATCATTTCTGCAGAGTGATCCCTTCTTCTCCGTTGCATTCCCTCTCCTCTCCCCCCCTGCTTGGACTGATGATGGATTATGATTGTCCATATGGATGTTGGAGTCCCCCCTCTGGCTCTAATCAGATTAGCGTTTGCCAGTTGAACATATTTGGGAATCAGCAAGTGACACTGATGCAAAGTTAAAACCTTCGTCCACTAGAAACGGGTTATAGAGGGTGCTGTAGCCCTGCAAGTTGCGTGTCACCATTTTATCAGAGAACCTCTGCAGAGACGCTGTTTTTAAAATGTGCCGTGCTAGAAATCGCCAACTTCCACATTAGGTTCTTAATTTTCCTGATCAGTCTCTGCTTGGATTCTGTTCTGTTTATAGACACGGGATTAAAATCATGTTGAGCTCTTGGTGTTCATCAGATCCTTCTTCATTTCTAAAACCCGGGGTGAAGCTTGGCCACAGCAGCGCCCAACACCACATGAATTAATAGGTCTGTGGCAGCAGCCACTTAACAGCAGCCCTGCAGCTACATATTGAGCTGAGTCGAGTGCCCTCATACAGAAATTGATTTAGACAGAGATTATGTCATCCGGCGTTGCCAAACCCCCCCACATTCTTACAGGTCAAGTTTATCCACTGAATCCCCCTTTTGTTCCCTGAGGTTCAAACTGCAAACATGCAAAGTTCTGCACTAGCATGACCTCTTTGAGTTGCAGTGCCTTGCAAAAGTATTCACACCCCTCAAGTTTTGCACCTCAAGCTTCAATGTGTTTTATTGAGGTTTTATGAGATGGCATGATTGTAAAGTATAAAAGAAATGATACATTGTTTTCATAGTGTCCTGCAAATAAGAATTTGAAAAGTTTGGTTCGCATTTTGGCCACTTTACTCTGATCACCCTGAATGAATTCCTGTGCAGCCGATTGCTTACCGTCATCATCTACGTTAGGACTTTAAAGCTGGCCAGAACTGATGGGCACATATATTGCCACTACGTACGGGTCAATCTTGAAAGACTTCAAGGGTGCAAGTTAACCTTCCTCAAACCCCAAACATGCAGTCAAAGAACCATCTAGAGCCCAATGAAATTGGTAATATGTGCCAAGAGTCAAAACTGATGTTCACACATCCAATCGGTCTAAAACCGAGGTTTTGAGATTGGGTAGAAATTTTTGTCTCTATATGTGCAAAGCTGCTAGAAACATACCTCAGAGGACTTGCAGCTGTAAAATCAACAAAAGTGCACTGTTTCACTATTAAAATGCACAGTCATCAGCACAGCTTTAACATTGTTGAATGCAGGGGAGCTAATCTGGTAACTAACATACAATCTTCATGTCACAGACCGCTTACAAGCATAAAGTAGCAGCCTGGCTTTTGAACTCATTTAGCTTGCATTGTTCTGTCTGCTGGACGGAAGGGGTGTGAAAACATCCCGCGTTTGTTCGGCTCCTGTCTTGATTGATGCTTTTAATTTTCAAGGAGCTGTCACCGAGGCCCATTGGCCTTGGGTTGGCAATCAAGGGGCCAGACAGTCACAGGCTTTCAAATGAAAGAGTTCATTAATGCGGTGGGAAATAAGGCTTGTCTCACTGTAGAATATTGGCTCTGTGTGAGGAGTGATTGGAGCAATTGATGGGGATTTGTGAGCAAGATTGTCAGAGAGGAAGCTGGGATCAGGCTACTTCTATCATGGCCGTTAAATGACATTAATAAGACTCGAGGGAAAATGGGAAGCCCCACAAGGCGACTGTGTTTGGATGTTTGAGAGCATGTGTGTGCTAGTATTCCAAATGTATTGACCCTGTTCATCTTTCACTGCTGCTTGGCGCTGCTGAGCAGACTTATTGGCTGTTGTGAAATTTGAGCATTAGAAGCCGCGGATGACATGCATAACCGGCGCGCACAGTTAAATCTTTTGAAAATCCAATTCCTCTGAAGATGAGATTCCTCCTTCTCCGTGCCCGCTTCCATTTTCCATCGCAATCATTGGGCATCGATCTGATCCAGACTCATTTATTTTTGTTGCAGCATTCATGTCAGGAATTGATAAGTATGGTCGAGCCTATAAATAACAATATATCTTTGCATGCGGCTTTGCTCGCTCAGAAGACTCAGGAAAGGAAATGGAGTGGGTTCTTTGATTTTTTTTTTTTTTTTTTTTTTTTTTTTTTTTTTTTTTTTTTTAAAGCAGCTGTCTGTGGGCTTTTTTACTTTTCTCTTACTGAAGAAGCAGGAAGGCCTGAAAGTATCATGAAGAACAACGGTTAGCAACCTTTACAACTCCAAGAGCCATTTTCCATTGTGTCCAGAAAAATAACATTTGTTTAGAGCCACAAAAGCAACATGACTCCTTCAAATGAGTTTGTTTTTATTAGGGATGCACCAATATGATCATTTGGGCCGATATATTAATATTGCTGTTATATCCGATAACCAATATTTACCTGTGTGTGTGTGTGTGTGTGTGTGTGTGTGTATACATATACACACACATCTGTGTAATGGTTACATTTTGTAAAGGTTTGTAATGACTGAAAACTATTCTAACTGAATTTTTTAATGTGGATTATAGTCTACACTTGCAAACTGCTTTTTAAAAAAAAATCTCTGCTTAATTAAAAAAAAAAAAAAACACAAATTTGGCAGTGATGCATCACTGTCACTTTAACATGATCACAGGACCAACCCCCTCACCTCCCCCTCTTTAAACACAGGCACGGGCAGCTGGAAAAAAACAATAGTTAATATCGGCCCAGTTTAACTCATCGAGTCGATAGTGATATGTTAGAAAATGGCTAACATTGGCCGATACCTATGTTAATGTCGATGTATTGTGCGTCCCTAGTTTTTTCTAATACCCACGACAGGAAAATTTGTTATTGATATTTTCCTAGCAAATACTCAAATCTGTTTTTAATAGCTGTAATACTTTTTCTGTGATTGAGACATTAATTTTTATTGCAAATAGCATAAAACATCCCATGTTGTCTGCACCCTATTGACAAAAAGCATGCAGCTTTTGGAGTTGGAGGTTCCAGACCCCTGAATCATAAAATATATGTGGATTGCTACAATGCTGCTCACCACCCAGGGTGGTATGATCTATAGGGGTGGCATTAGAACTAAACAAAGAAAACTGCAGTTCTGTTTTACACTGGATGTTTGCCCATTCATAAGAAGGAAAAGCACTGTAGTAAAGCATAGCTGTTCACGGTGACTGGCTAACGATGAAATGGATATTTTGGCGCGGGGTGGGCAAAATTATGATAAATTAGGAAGGATTAGAACATTTTGACAATATTGCCAAAGGTGAGAGCAATTTTTTCCCCTCCTTCTCAATTAGCGACATGAACCATGTTCTGTAAAATAAATGAATAGTTAAGAGAGGAAATGTTTGCTATTGAAAAAAAGAGTGCTACTTTTTAGGTAGGGTTACAGTTTCAAAATAAAATAAAACCATATTTGGTATACAATGCTATTAATCTTAATCCAGTTATCCTGTCCTGGACACACAAATTTCATTACAACTGAAAGGCTTTGTTATGCTGTGTACTGCAGTTTCTTTTGCTGCCTACTCTTGCTATATTTTATCATTAGAAAGATATTTTTGCAGATGTTTTCTCGGCGATGTTGCTGTGCATGTTGAAGCTCCATGGACTGTCACGGTAGAAGAACCTCCAGTAGAAATCCAATGTTATCCTTGTTAAAAACTGAGAGCAGTTATTTTCACTTCTGCTAAAATAAAATGACTGTTATTAAGGTTATCTATACTATTTAATTCGAATTATAAACAGACTTAAGCCTACAGGTTGCACAGCTGCTAAAGTTGTGGTTTTGCAGGGGTTACTGTGAACAATCTTAAAGCTTTGTCTTTCTGTTGATAGAGTAACACAGGGCTTCTCAGTTCTTGTCCTTTGGGTCCCCTCTGCTGCATGTTTCGGTTGTTTTTCTGCTGCTACATGCCTCCCTTAAACGAACGGGTGATTGAAGGCTTCTGCAGCTCTCGATGGCGTGCTGAGGAGGGTAATGCATTCGCTTGATTCAGGTGTGCTGGAGCAGAGACGCAGCTAAAACACGAGCGACAGTGGACCTCGAGGACCAGGGTTATTGGAGTAACATAAATCTGATACTCAGAGGCGGACGTAGCCATTTTTTTGGGGCCCCGGGTGAACTTTTGTGAAGGGGGCCCTCCTCCACATGCCTTGATGTAACAGTAGGTCCCGAGTTTGAAAGGTTCTGTAGGGATGCCACAGTTTTCATACTGTAGTACTGTGAACCAGACGGTAGCTCAACATTTTACTGTGGTCCCTCCCTTGGCTAAACGTGTCTGTAAGCTGACTCCTTATGGTATTTGTATATTCACAAAGACATGCAAATCCATCCTCTTCCACTCCTGCTGTAACCAACAGAGAAGCGACACAGCACGGGTCGGCCAATCACGTTGCAGTATTATGGTTTAATGCAGCTGGGACGAAAGCAAGAGGTGCCAAGCCCTTAGCCGAACCACAATAAACATGGTAGTGCAAGAGGACGAACACATGCTATCACATGTTTTGTCAGAATCCATGGTTTCTTTTTTGAAGCAAGAAGGGCCTAGTGCATTTTTGGATGGCGAAGATGTTTGTGCCGGCTTACGACATTTTCATTTGATACCGTGATTGTCTAAAACCAATTTTTGGTAAGTGTGGCAATAGGGCTGGGCAATATGTAGAGATTTTAAAAATATTGAGATTATTTAAGCGATAAAAGATGAGACTATATTGTTTATATCCTGATGGTCTATGTTGCACTGGGTGTCGTTTCGCCCAATCAGATTATCCTCTGCCCTCTACAGCTGAAGGATCAGACATGAGCCTACAGCGTTCAATAACAATTTTGCATATTCATCTGGAGGGAGCCTGTCAGTCAGTCAACAAGCATGAGCACCAGCGTGCGAAATACAAACTGCCAGCAATGTGGCTGCAATGTTTAGGAGGCGTGGCTTTTAGCTCCTTCAAGGAGGGGCGCGGAGCAGAGGCAGGAACGCAGGGGAGGGAGCTAAAGTGGTTTCAAATATCCCTCTTTCTCTCCTCACTTGAGAAACGACATGGACTATACCTTTTAATATTTTGATATACCAAAAATAATCATAGTACTATATTTTTGTCTCAGCAATAAACACCTTGCTGTCAATTTGTGTTGCTTTAATGATTTCTAAAACTCTTAAATCGATCCATGTGCTCTGTACGGTGACGACAAGCATCAATCAAACCTCATCATGTGACTCATCTTTCTTGGCTCGCTCATCCTCGGCACCTGCTTCCACTCGTTTTTCCTCATCAGTCACTAGTTCTTCCTTCATCATGCCCTGTGTGATGCCAAACTAGTTAGTCCCGCGGCCCCACCAGGAATCGTATGTATGTGATATACTACAACTGTATATATTGTAAAACAAAACAGTCCAACGTAAACATCGGCCATATTATGTTTCTTTGCTTAACTTTAATTTAAAAAGTCCGAGCTTCAGACGAGTGTACAATATGTGTTCATATTTTAGCCTCACATAAACAAATTGAACGGAAATCTGTAAATTATCATAATTATTTCATTTCAAACATACATCAATGATGCAGAGCCACTGTCGGGGGGGAAGGAGCGGGGCCCCTGGCAGTTGCCTACCTTTCCATATATGGTAAGCCCATGCCTGCTGATTGTAGCTATCAGCTGCTGTTGCCTGCGACATGTCAGCTTGCTAACTGTAGTTTACTTTGTTTTCAACCGCATGAATGTGTCTTATATTTTGGCGGTTTATATATTTTAAAAAAAAATATATAAACTTCTATATTTTTTCTTGTAAATGTAGTCTTCTCCCGGCCAATTGATGTTAGGCTGCCTGTCAGTGAATCTTATAGGCTCGTCAGTAACTGACCAATCAGCGGTCCAGGGGATTTTACATTATGAACGCATTGCAGTTAGAGGGATTTTGTTAAAACCATTAGAAAAAATGGGGAAAGCACAATTCACACAACTGTAATACAGTTGCAAAAATGCAAAAGATTGACATGCGGCCGACCTGAGAATGGAAACGGCCTCATGTTCATCTGTACGAAGGTAATTCGACTTTTATTCATAATTGTATGCTTATTGGGTAAATTAAAGGGTAATGCTTATCACTAATTCTGCTGTGTTTTATATTTTCTGGATATATTTAAGTTGCAACTTCTGTTGCGTTAGCTCAATCTTTGTCAGCCATGATCAGTTAATAGGATTCTGATTATGCACAAAGCATTTAAAAGTGTGAAGTTAAATCTGCACTCTAATCTGGAATTTGACTGCAAATTCTTGCCATTGAGTTATCAATGAAAACATGAAAACGTCTACTGCAGTCTGCAGTAGATGTTTTAAGTTGCTAATATATATTTTAAGTTGGGTATAAGTTGGGCTTTAAGATTGATTTATCTGCGGTTACTTTTAAATAACTTCACTGATGTTTCCCATTTCTTTTTTGTGTCAATGTTGGTGGATAAGGTAAAACTACTGTGATTTTCACCATCACAGTCTTTGTTGTCGGGGGTTACAATAGCCTGGGGTACACTTCAGCGCGGGTGGAGCGATATTTCAGTTGCCACACGTTTTTGCACCTACATTTGAGAGAGAGGCAGGTCTGTGATACTAAATGTTCCTCATAGCTAGAAAATATTCCAGTCATTGCAACGTTTTCTTGAACCTCTTTAAAAGAAATGTAAACTGTGAGAAAGCTATGAAGGAAAATTTGAGCAGCAAACTGGGCTGAAGTAGGGCTGGACAACATAGGAAATAAAGCATATTGATAAAATGGAAATCATATTTATGGATAATTATCAAAAAATTATGCTGAATGCAAAAGTTTTTATTGACCCCTTTTATTTCTATTGAACCACACGTTATATATATATATATATATATATATATATATATATATATATATATATATATATATATATATATATATATATATATATATATATATATATATAAAAATACCGTCCAGCCCTACTGGGAAGAATTACTGTTTAAACTCTTTGGATACTTTGGTATCGGTTTCTGGTTTAAGGTAAATGCTGACTGGTAAAATCTGACTAACGCGTGTCTGTGCTCGTTTTGGTCCAGACCAGTGTTTGATTTTGAATGCATGTTTAGTGACTGGTAGAGCAACAAGGCTTTTCTTCGACAATATTGATTTTTTGTTTTCTTTGAGGTCTGACCTTCTGATTATGTTTCTTGACCAATTTTATTATATTTTTCTAAGGACTTTTAAGCATACATAAGAATTAAAATGCTATGCGGTCATTTCTAAATTTTCTGTTAAATCCAACTGAAAATTTAGGAATGACGAAATCACTCCTATTTATTTAAGAAATTTGTTGACTTTCCATCAATATCAGTGTGTTTGTAACCTGTTGTTCTTGAAAGGTTCTTCAGAAAAGCCTTAGGCCATAAACTTTCCATTAAAAAAAACTCCATTAATATAGTTTGGTCAATACAAACTGACTTTGTGCGTCTCTAAAAGGTACATGCTATTTATTGCCGCCTTGGTGCATGCCAGGGTTTTTTGAACGACTCAGCTCCTTTATAAATTTCAATCAAATGTCATTGCTACTGAATCATGTCAATTAGTCCAGGGGAAGGTTACTTTGTTCTCTCAACGTTTGCCCTCCCAAGTAAGGAAGTCGGCCCTTAAGCCCTTTTCATTGGAAATCCAAGCTGTGTAGAAAAATAAATGGCCTTTAAAATTGCCCTCCCCCATTTGCTTTAAGGAAGCTGAGCTACCTACGCTCCTTTTTCCTGATGTCATTCGGCAAAAAGGTATCGTAAAGAATAGTCTTCCTTGCAAATCATCTTCAAGGCCGCTCTTTTTTTTTTTTTTTTCTTTTTTTTAAGACCTTGATGTGAGTACTTTCATGAAGGGATATGAATATAACCGAGCATCTGCCGCTGTTGTGCCGGTTTTATTTACTTTGTGCATGTAATGGCATTTCTGTTCAAGCAGAGCGATGCTTAATAACTTCATAAAAGGATGGTAATGGCGTCATTTCCAGCTGTCTCTTTGCATTGCTCTTCTGTGTTTTGTACATTTAAAGGTGTCGAAGGATGGTCATAGCGTAAAGTGGATCAAAATAAAACGCTATTATCTGCCTTATTTTCGCGGTTTGTTGCGTCATAAAATAAAATGACTCGGGGTTCACTTGCAGGGTTGCCGGTGTTAAAGCTCAGATGTTGATATGGGCAGTTGTTGTAGAGGGAAAACAGAGGAGCGTACAATGAGATATTCATGTATTTCTTTTTTAACACCGCTGTCACAGTGCCATGTCTGGAGGTGATCCTCTCAGACCCATTCAGCCTACAAAGATGAAGTCGATGTGTTTTTTAGATGTTGCCGTCTCCAGAGCCGTGAATAGAGGATGGAAATTACATGCCGGGGGGAAACAAAATGAACACTTTTTCCCTCCCCGTTTCGCCTCCTCTCTCCGTCGCATCTGTTCTAACTCATTCATGAAGGCTGTGTTGTGACATTCCATACGTTGGTATGGAGTTCAAAAAAATGCCATGCGGAAGGAAAAAGACAACGTCAGTCAACGTTCTACAGAGTAACGGAGGAGGAGGCTCTCCGTGTTGTCAAGACCGCCACAACCAGCGATTCCTATTCACATTTTTAACCTAAGTGAATAAGATAATTCAACAGAGCCTTCAACAAATCCATTTACAACAGCCTCCATGAGGGCTTTTGGGTTTACACTGAAAGAAAAGGCTCACATTATTACATACAGTATTTACTCAAGTTGGGAGCTATGAGTATGCTCTGTTTGCATACTCTAGTGAATGTAGGAGAGTGCCTACACCAAATTCTCCTCTCCGAGCCAGGCAGGGGCTTAAATAGAACAGCTACATCAAGGGATTAATAGTGAGTGAAATCAAGGAGCGCTTCATTAGCAGTTCTTCATTTGTCATTAGCTACTTCACACGAGACCTGGGGCAACATAGTATTTACACCTAATTTTCTAGATACATTTCAGCCCGCCTTAAAAGCGAGATGGGGCTGTGAACAGGATGGCAACAAAGAGCATAGATGATGAAAATACTTTTATTTGCTTGCCCTCGCTTTATAAATCATCAATCTTTAAGGGCTGCGTTTTGAAGTGTGCAACTGCTTAATGCCTCTCAAACATATTCGTACCCAGAGGTGTTCAGTTTTGACACGACTATCAAATTTTCCCTCATTAGAAGAATTTAAAATTTTTGTAGAGACCCCAAAAATACATATATTTAACTTGGATCATTGTAGACGCTGTTGCAAACATTTAATAAAAGACCAACTCACCTTTTGGGTGTTTTGTAGAACAGTCTTTTTATTCAGTCAAGGTGGCACACATTGGTAGTATAGAGTGTTTTATTTATACCATTTTAAAAAAAGCATCACACATTATCATCAAAAACACTCTGCTTACAATTACAAACTTCAATTCTAAAATTTAGATATCCATTACCATGAAAGCTGGACCTTTATCGTTTGCTGAACGACCAAATAGATTTTATTTTTTTTAGTTGATGTTTTTTTTTTTTAAGTATGCCTACAATAAGTCATACCACTGGCAGATCTGGATTAAAATTACTCCCATTTTTTCTTACATGTTTCTTCCGACTAGAAGGAATTCCATCTTGTTGGAGGGGCCTAGCAAGAGAGACAGCTTGAATCTGTGGAGAAAGCTAAAGATTAGGGTGATGGCATGGAGCCCTTCCAACCTCAAATACCTGGTGCTCATCCTCGAAGATAACAGTGGAAACGTGGAAAAAGATGCTCAGTATTTATCAGAAGGGTTTGATTGCTGCCAAGTCAGGAAAGTTTAATTTTTTTGTGAAGGATATATAATTACTGAAGCGATTTTAATGTGATTAGAAACAATCTTTTTTTTTTAAAGTGTCACTCCTTAACATTAAATTTAGGATCTTTTGAGAGATTCCTATCCCATTTCCTATCATAAACAAACTTACTTGTTGAACAAGAATAAATTTGAATGAAAATCTGACAGATATGAATAATTTTAGACATAACTGTAGGTATTTGAAACCCTTTTCCAACAAATGATTTAGGTGATAAAAAAATTTACTAATTTTCAAATAAATTATTTTACGTGAATGTGGGCGGAGGGGTGAGCGGATGATATTCTGGTCATGTTGACTTGAAGTAATCAACTTTTTTTGCTGCTGTGGTTTTGAACACCAGAAAAAGTTTGAGGGGACAGCTAGTGGAAGGACAACCGCTTACTCTCTGATGGGAACAGACTTATTTGCTGTAGGTTATCTGGGATGCACTAATAACATCAGTGCTGCCGTCTGTTGTCATGGAAACCATGGGTTCTTCTTCTTGTAGCATTCACCAAGTATGATTTCTGTAAACAGCTGCTCTGGAGCTGGTTATTCCGGTGGTTAGTTTGGAGAAGATTGAAACTAGTTCCATGTAGGGAGTCTTTTTTTCCTACATCTTTCCTCTTCCAGCTGAGGCATCCCTGTGACAGAGTAGAATACGCTTGTCTTGAAGACGTGTACGAAGTGAAGGAAATGAGCAAAGATGGCATAAGTTCTTTTTAAAATTTCAATACTGTAAGTCTCCATTTTAGGTTTATTGTTATATTCACAGTGAAGCATGTTTTGCTGTGTAATGAAATGATTGCATTGCTATATACTCTGAATGGCAATCAACAGATGTGATAATACAAATAAAGTGCTGAGAAAATAACTGAAATTAGATATTACACCAGCAATATGCAAATATACACATATATGACATGTATACAGAAATGATTGTGTGCATGCTCTAAAACGGCAGCATGCAACGAGCAGAGGAGGATATGCCAAATAAAACGGTATGATTAGCAGAAGTGAGTATGTACTGGACATGATTACAGAGAACTGTCAGCACTTTAGAAGCCTAAGTCTGCAGGTCCTGCATTTCACCCTTTTGTTCCTTCAGCCTGAAAGGAGAAGTGTGAAAAGTCCATTCTGAGGGTGGGTAGGGTCTTTGAGGATGGTGACAGCTCTGCAGGGCTAGATGCTTTGCAGAGAGGGCAGTGGAGACCTGCTGATCTTCTCCTTTGTCTTCACCATTCTCCACAGCTGCTTGGCGTCCACTGCAGTAGTGCTGACATACCAGGCTGTGATTCACTATGTCAGGATTATCTCAACAATGCTGCTGTAGAAGTTTGTGAGGAATCTCGGAGACAACGTGCCAAGCTTCCTTAGTCTTCTCAGAAAGTAAAACTGCTACCGAGCAGTGCCGTGATGTAGAGTGTCCAGGGGAGGTCCTCACTGATGTGGACACCTAGATACTTGAAACTGTTCAACCTTCTCGAGCTCCCAAACAAACAGTGGCTCATGAGAATTCCCTTTACTCATCCTCATATCCAATTTATCTCCTTTGGCTTGTTGGAGACAGATAACATCTCTAGGCAGAGCCTGCCCAGAGATGTTATCTGTCTCTGCAGCTTTATGGGGGTCAATCCGTTTCAGGGTATTCCTCTCCTGGTCTGGTGAGACCGTTGATGGAGGAGAGAGTGGTTGACTGGTCCCACTTTGTGTGTGCCCCTTTTGGTATTGTGGCTGGAGGTCTCAAAGCAGGTGTGCAAGGTGTGGAGGTCATCTGGCAGACTGTAGCTATTGGAAGTTGTCAAATTCTGCTGGTGTCATCTGTAGAGTAAGAGCTTTCCAGCTTTGCCCCATACTGTCTCCTGGCTTTTGTAATTGCTCTTCTTAGTCCATATCTTGTTTTATTGTACTCTGCCATGTAGCCAGATCTGAACACTCAAGACTGAGCCTGTGACATGTGCCCTACCTGATGATTCATCTAAGGCCCTCTGTTTGGGAACTTAGACACAATGCTATCAATACAAGTTCTAAAGTAGTCTGTAACATACTGTACATAGTGCTCGATGCTAGCAGAGGACTTCTCCAAAGTGGTTGCAGGAACACATCCCAGTTTGTCTGAGCAAAACAATCCTGTAGGACGGTCTCTGTTTCTGGGGTCCAGCATTTAACTTGTTTGTTGATGGCGTTTGTTTAAGTCTTTGCTTGTAGGCAGGAAACAGAAATAAAGAGATATGGCTTTGATTTAATTTAAGGTTTTTATGTGATAGAAAAGACCAAAGTAGCATATACATTGTAAGGCTGAAAGAAAGCATACATGAGTTGAACAAGTTTAAATAAAAAAAAAGAAAAATGCGCCATGGATGTGTTCAGCCTCTTCAGTCAATACTTTGTAGACCCACATTTCTCTTGCTGTACGTTTGAAGATGTTTTCCTGGAAAGGTTGTTCCCGTCTCTAATCTTCTCCAGCGTCTAACAGATTTTCTTCCAGGATTGATCTGTTTTGGGCTTAATCCTGCTTTCCATCAACTTTGACCAGCTTCAGTATCCCAGGCGAAGGAAGAACCTCTGCGGCATGATGCTGCCACCGAAATCTGTTACCAAGGGGAGCGCGTGTCCTAGTTTGCATACAAGGTTCATTTTAATCAGGAAAAAATCAGTTTTGGTCCCCCAAAGCACCGTCCTCCACAGGTTTGTTTGCTCCCCACAGTTTTTGTTGAATCTGAAATACAACAATACCCCCTTTCTATTTATAACTCGCACTTGCATGAATTCATCGGTAGGCCAGAGACACATATCTATACCGAAACAAAACAATTCCTGTGATAATCCTGACCCCAGCTTGGCTAATGGTAGCAATAATTTTATGCTGCAGAGAAATTATTGAATCATGGCTGCAGGGGTGCCTTTTTCCCTCCTGTCCTGGACCAGACCCACAGAGAGTGACTCTCAACAGGGTTCATGATTTATGGGCCACTTTACAGGAAGGGCCCGGGGACGCAGCACTCCTTGTCCTCGGATATTGAATCTCTGCTGCCTGGCGTGGAGGTGTGGGTCGTCTGTTATTGTGAGCAAACTTATTTGCATCGCGCAGTTTGAGCTCGTCATAGCTCTCGAGTTTGTTTTTGCTCGCAGGGTTTGCTGGTTTCAGATGTGTAAGAAGGATCTTCACGGGGGAAAATCTGCACGGAAGACAAATGGCTTTCAGATTGCTGGGTTTGTGCATCTGCGAGTATTTATAATTTTGACGTATTACAAGTGTTGGCAAAGTGCTGTGGGCTCCTTTTTCTACATAAAGAGCTTACATTTATTCATATCATCAAATACCCTGCCTTGTAATATCAATCAGACCATTTAACTGCAATTTGTTCAGTGGATTACACAAAATTAAAAAAAACAAATCTCTACACAGAAACTAAGATCAACTGATCTATTCAATAACTCTATTTAAAGGCTCTGTTGTTTTCTTTGCTGTTGAGCTTTTTTCATTCAACACATCCAAAAGACTTATTTGACCCAGTAAATCTGCAAAGTAAATGTTTAGTGGCCTTAAAAATGGCTGTAGCATCCATGTAGGCGTTTCATAAAATGTGTAAGAAATTTAGCAATCTTCATCCATGTTCCCTTAATGAGCGAACAATTCTGCTACTTAGCAGAAAAATACTTTCAGCTGATATGTTTACCTGGACGTATTGTTTTACTTTGTAGGTCTCTACTCTTTACACTTAATGGCTTAAAAGCATTTATATTGGGCGTTTTAATGCTTGCAATTAATGTCTTTAATTTACGAGTAGCTGCAGAGCTAAATAAACGTCGGCTGTTGTATTTCTTTTAACTGAAATATGTTGCCAAGGAAATCTCCTCCTGCTGTTATCCTGTAAAATATGCAGGGTTTTTTTTAAAGTCAGTGTTGAAGACTTTGATGCTCTGTACTGCATAGCATTAGCATACGGTGGAGTTAGCTGGAGACTCATCGGTTCAGCAGCAGATCAGTCTCAGTGTCACAGATTTAAATTTAGGTGCTGGGTAAAAATGTGTGTTAGAGGTTGTGTGTGGGAGAGATAAAGGAATGCTTCACCCTTGAATATTTAATCACAGCCATTGGAGGTCTCCACCTAAGCTTGAGGAGTTTTGACACTATTTAGCATTTCTTTGGAGCACACCTGCTACTGCTGCTATGGTTCGATGTAGTCGATGTTGGACTTCAGAACTCTTGACTTGAATGTTATTTTTGGCTATTTTTGAACTCCTAATTATACTTTGAACCATTCATTTCAGCGAGAAATGATTGAACTGTGTGCATCTTGAATATTTTTAGAAAAATAGTATTTGGTGCCCTGGTTTTGATTGTGGATCTTCTCAGATAGATAAATACATCCTCACTAATATCTGTTTAACTTGAGGAGATTCCAGATACTTTTTGGCGCCATCAACAGCCTTCTGGCACACTTATGGTTGGATATGTAGCCCTCATTTAAATTGGTTGGTTTGCAGACACAGTCTACATTTTTTAGATTGTGTAATTTGAGGCCTGGGGAATGCCACTAATGTTACCCTGCTATATAGTTTAAGAAAAAACTGTTTTGTCTGGGTTTGTTATTATTGTCATGCCATGCTGAGGCTGTGTCCATATTTCAGCCATCTGTTGATTTGGGGTGAAGTTGAACAACTTGGAGGCTGCCATCCTTTCTGTTTATTGAGGGACTCTGCTTGGAACACCTACAGAGGAAAACTAGACTGATATTCACAAGGAGATGTACTGCATCAATCTACTTAAATATAAAGCTGCCATTTTAAATGCCAAAACCCATTACTTCCCAGATATCATCTAGTCAGCAGAAGGAAACGCTCTCTTCTCCACACTCAACAATGCACTGCACCCTCCTGAAACATTTGCTTCTCACGTGGTCTCCACTGTCCTTTGCAATAGATTTCTGGACTTGTCCAATGATAGATAGAAAAATTCATTATCAACTACCTTCTTTATGTGAATCTGATAACTGTGTAAACTGTTCATTGCTTGTTCAACCTGTGATAACTTAATTTTCTAGTTTCAGTCCTCCAATCATAAATGAGATGACCTCCATTATTCAGCAATCCAAATTTTCCACCTGTAAACTTGATCCACTTGTCAAACTCTGCTTTCCTTCCCTTTGTCCTATCATCGCCGGCATCATACATTCCTCTCTTTCTCCTCTGGTTTAGTCTGAGATCTCCTCAAAACAGCAATAATTACAGTGATCCTCAATAAACTTGGTTTAGATCCAAATGCCCTGAACCATGAATGACCTTCTAATGGCTTAGAAGGTCATTCATGGTTTCCATTATAATTCTTCTTGACCTAACTTGTGCTTTTGACAGCATCTCACCCTTCTAAGCCATCTAGCTTCTCTTAATTCTACTAATATAGTTGCCTCCTGGCTCACATCATATCAATCTAGTCACAGCCATTATTTTCAGTTAAAGAACCATCAATCCAAACCTTACTCGGTTAGGAATGTGGCCCAAATCTCTGTCCTGGGGTCTCTTCTTTTCATTATGTATACTCTCCCAGTTGGCAATATATATTTGTACCTGAATTAAGGCTTCAAAGAAAATAAGGTCCAATCCCACCCTGGTATAAATCAGTTACCTATAAGATCAACTACTTTTGTTTTTGAACAGCAAACTTTAGAGGAATCACTTTTGTGATACTAATACCTTTCTTTACCGTACACTTAAAATCCAATATGGTTACCACATATTTTGAGCAATTTAAGTTTCATTTGCAGATTGGATGGTTTGAATTTGAATACATTTTCCTTTAATGTTTATTTGGGCTAATAAGCTTTCCATTATGGTTGCTTCATTTGTCTTTACCTTGGTTATAGTTGATTGGCGCATTTTGAGTAACACTGAAGGTAGCCATGGCCCCGTAATACAGTGGTATTGTTGCTAAACTGGTTTTAACACTCAAAATCTTGTGTAGTCCCTCAGTGTGTCTAGGTCAGAGATTCATTCACTGAGATGATGCATGTTAAATTATGCTGATTAAAAATGAAGCAGTTTGTTGCTGTGAGCTTAAGTCACCATAACTTATTGTTTTAAAGTTTCCAGATGCAATACGTAACGAATAAATATGATTTTTGAGAGCTTATTTGTCCATGCACTGATATTACACATTGCATTACATTATTTTAATCTGTTTTATTTTCCTATATTGTAATCATGTAAAGCACTTTGCATTGTCTTTGTACTGAAATGTGCTATACAAATGCCTTACACACATTTGGTAATGTGTCGACACATCATACTGCTTTCGGTCATTTCATATTCACCAGTGTAAAGTGCTTACTGTTCAAAAGGAATGGACTTTCCTAAAATAAGTATATAAATAGATACAATTCTGACAATTTTAGTGATAACCACAGAGAAATATGTCTGGGCCTCATTGTTTTCTCATTTTTCTCTTTGCAAGAGTCAAGAACATGGAGGCTTGTGGTTGCCAGGTTATTAGATAATCTAAAATGGAATAATTCAGCAAGGAGAGCACAGACTTGTGTGGGTGGCTGTGTGTGCGTCAGCCAAGGGTATGAGGGCTTAAGAAGTGTTTCTCACAAATAGAAATGTTAACTCGCCAAGCAGAGTACATATCAATTTTTCTGCCTGAAGGTAGGAGGAAGGGGACATAAAGGTGACACAGGGAAGAGGGAGTGGGGTGTAATGACAGAGATGGAGAGATGGTATATTCATGCTAAAACATACTGAGAGCTACAGTTATTATAGCTTTAGGTAAGTCAAGGCATACTGCCTATAACAATTTCCACCTTTAAGATTAACTAACCGCTATTTTGGTTGGGGCTCATATCAAATAATTGATTTATTAACCTTGAGTAAATCTTGCAGCTAGTTAACTGAGAGACAGAGTGAGCGTGTGTGTGTGTGTGTGTGTGTGTGTGTGTGTGCGTGAGAGAGAGACAGAGACAGAGAGAGACTTTCTGTACTGCAGTAGATAGCCTTTCGTCTCTTGTCCCTTGTAATTTCAAGTGCAGTGCAAGCTCTGCAGACTGTCCTGCAAAGCCTATCTAGCCTTTTCTGTGGCAGTTGCTGACAAGCCCGTCATACCTCCTGCTCAAAGGCCTCCTTCATGTGTTCTTCCCATGGCACAGTAATTTACAGCATAACAATGTTCTTTGTTGCCTCTGACACCAGGACGATGTCAGGTCTGAGGGTGGTGATAGCGACCTGCTGGGGGAACTACAGTTGACGGCCCCAAATCCACGGATAACTGGCAATCCTGTGCAGTGTTGAGAAGCCCTGATGTTGCTGTAGATATTGTTTTTGGTTTCTTCCAAGCTTTGATTATGTTCATGGCTGGCTTCCTGGGTTTTGACCTACGACAGCCGGCAGGGACACCACAGATGCTGTCTGCGATGGTCTTGAGCACCTTATCATGATGCCAGTGGTATCTGCCTTCCTGCAGAGCTTTTGGGCAACTGCTCAATATGTGCTTTAAGGTCCTCTTTCTCTGGCACAGGTGGTATGCTGGTGTATCAGCCAATCCCCAGCAGTGTAGGTTGAAAGGGCTGGGATGGACATCACAGACAGCCTGGGCCAAGAACCTGATATGGTTTGGCTCTGCTTGCCAGAGGTCGGTCCATGAGATCGTCCTCTCTATAACTTGCTCCCATCTGGTCCAGGCACCTTACTGTTTCATCCTGTCTGCTCTGATGGTTCTCTCCTCAAAAGCTTTTCCTACTTGATTCTGGTCTTGGTCTAGTTGCCTCCACTGTTTTCACTGTGGCTTGTCAAAACGGGGGGAGGAGGGTTGTGGGGGTTCCTAGCCTAGCCCTCCCTCTGGAGAGTTCAGTGAATTTACTATACTGTACGGCTCTCAATCTAATAAAGCAATATTAGAATGTGCATAATAGCTGTGGACCGAATGTTTCTGACACTTAGTTGGATTTATGTTACCAAGATTTAAAGCTATAATTGCTAATCCTGTTCACAAACACTTTTTGTGATACTGGGTAAAGTTGTCCTTCCATCCTGAAGGTAGTTAAAACGTTATATATTGACAAAAAGGAATTTAAAACATTGTTTTCTGTGGAACTCTCGTTCTTTGTAAAAACTCTAACCAACCTCTGCCGTTCGGTCCAAAGGGCAGGGATTTGTCAGTTTTGTTCCTGCTCTCAGCCATAGACGTTATATACTCATCCCCAACTAAGTTGTCCCACATGCCAATCATTCTAATGTGCTCACATAACACCAGTGTGTGTGTGTGTGTGCTCGTTCCTTCCTAGTTTCCGCTTGCTGGCTGTGCATACACACTGTGATGTGAATCGCTTTGTAAGTCGTCAAGACTAGTTAAAAGTGCTATACAAGTACAAGCCATTTACCATTTACTTCTAGTGTTTATATATCCGGTTAGCTTAGCATCTAGGTTAGCGGTTAGCTTAACAGTTAGCCATGCATTGTAGCTCTGATGCTCTCACCGTAGAATTTGAACATGGCTAAGAGTCGTAAGAAGAGAACCATATACATGTTTATGAGAAGAAAAGGAAGGCCTTAGTAGAAAGTAATAACACCAGAGTGGATTTGGGAGATTTCTTTTATGCAATCCCCCTGAAATGCGGAAGACCCAGGTAACGTGGTCTTGCGCATGCTCAGTCATTCAAGAAGGGATTTGGGAAAACTTCTGGAAAAATTGCCAACCCGAGCTTTAAGTCTGTTTGGAAAGCAACAAGGGCTCCAACTGGGTACTGGTTTGGTGTACCTTGGAAAGTTGTGATGTCTCTTTTGTTATAGCTAATGTAAAATAAGAAAATGCATATCATTTAGGTTCTGTAACAAAAGCATTCATAATTTATTTTTTACTCTGTCTTTTTAACTGTAGCAAGTCATGGCTTCATGTTTGTCTACACGCAAAACTCTTTATGGAATATAATGAATACAGCAGCAGAACGTGGGCAGTACTGCTGAATTCAAATAGAATGTTGTTTTGAAAGGCACATAACACATGAATAAAGAGGCCTTTTATCCCCGGTTTTCCACTCCAACATTGACATTACCATGTAACACCTTTTAGAAATATGTAATTGTGTAATTTATTCTTTGGTCATGCAGGTTTGTGGAGGAAGTATTTGTATTGTGCAGCTTTATAAGCAAACAGAAAGAGTTCATACAAAAAAGTCTGTTATTGCTTCTTTCTGTCAGTTTATATATATTATTTGATATCAGGTTAACGGAAGATATGAAGAGCCATCAAAAAATATCAGATATGCCGGTGCTTCAGATGGAGCATGAGGCTCTTGAGGGTACACAGATCAAAAAATGGGTGACGGAGCAGGAGAGATTTGAAATGAGATCAGTAAAAAAAAAAGCGAAAAAGAACACAATCTCAATATCCATTTGGCGGGATGTAGTAAATAGGGCCTCAGTGGCAGACTGGTAGAAATGCTTGAGTGTGAAGACAGGATGCATTTCCAGGGCTAACTTCTCCCCGTCAGGGGGCTGAGAGAGCAGCCCATTTCTCTTACAGTCCTACTCGAAGGTAATTGAATTTTGGATGAATCCGCCTTGGAGCAAAACCTCTCTGGGAAGGAGGAAGGTGTACGCTTAAAAAAAACAAAAAAAACAATCAAAGAATGAGAGACAGGTGACGGCATCACCTTTGAAGATGGATCATTGCATTGGGTGACAGGAGAAGCTATCATAAACACTTTATTTTGAAGATTTAATATAGTTATTTGATGTTTAGTAGCCATGCTTTTCCTGAAGGGAGATGACTAACCATGCTTTTTTGTATCCTTGTGATCATATGTCACAGATCAGCTGCTTGGTTAATCTTTCAGATCACCTGCTAGTAATTAAATTCTAAGAATCATCATGGCGGCAGCAGCGACGGCTTAACTGTTTTATGATCATCAATAAGTTTTGGGGTCACAATTTATTAAGTATAAAAACCCGACATTAAATATCAACAAAATCAAACATTCCTCTCTCTAACCCCACCCCACCCCTCAAACTAAGCTATTCAAAAACATTATCGCTTATCTAGACTTGCAGAGAGAAATAGGTCAGTTTTACTTGATTTCCCTATTCTTTTCAAGTCGTTCAATTATGGTAGTATAATCGTGAACCTTTGGTGCCATCCTGACTCAGAAATACTTTAATAATCCCAGAGGGAAATTACAGACTCAATCAGTTTCCAAGTTAAAGATGTAAGAAGCCTTTAAAACAAACTAATTTATTGTTGCAGTATCATAATCTCATACTGAAAAAGAAATGGCCCAACCATTTAATTTCAGAAGTGTATTTATCTGTAAAAATGCTTAGTTTTTTTTTTCAGCAAAATCACTGCTAGCACAATTGTTTCACAGCTCGTTTTTGCCAACTGTGCAGGTCTTAGTCTTCTCTTGTAAGATTGCACAAGATTCCCGGGTCTTTTCTTATACGTCCTTCGCTCTGGCTCACTCCACAGCCTCACTTATAGGATTTAGGCCATGAAAAAGGTCGATTTTTGTGTCTTAAAAGTTTTTATTATTTTTTTTGCTGATTTAGCCATTTGTTTTAGATAATTATCCTGTCTATTTAGATTTTTCAAATAGGAGGACACATGGAGTCGTCATGAAACCCTTTGAAAAAGTAAGCCTTCTCTGTGTGGCTAGAAATAATAGTTAATAAAAACTTTTATAAATCAACTAAAGTGACTTATTTCTGGAATGCAATATTGACAGAAATAATGAGTTGTCTGTATTATAAAGTTTACCTAAAACAATAACAGCTCATTTTTGAAGTCATACGAGACAAATACAACAATCTAAAATATACTGAGAAAACACATATTCTAAGAATTTTCTTTCAGTGTAAAAATAAAAAGTAGCAGCCCTACAAAGATACCTATTTCATAAACGAAAATGTGTATACTTCCATCTTTAGTTTTCCTTTTCATCCTCCTCGTCTCCCCATCCCTATTTTGCAGTAGAGCGGATCTTACTAGTCAGTTTTTAGTTGCTCTCCTTGGTCCACTGGCTCTGCATCAGTGAGAAAACCCTCTCAACATTTGCACTGTGAGATGGAAACTGTGCAATCATCAGTAATTCTGAGTAACATGTTATGCTTTTGGCTCCAAAATATGCTTAAAAAAAGATGTTGAAAATGCATCAGATCTAAATTGAATAAAATGTGGAAATCCACACTGATATGGACTGGGTAATGTGTTAGGAAGAGAAGGACGCCACATCATTTGATGAAAATGAAATTTCCCAACCCTAAGAGGGTTTAATTCGAAGTCCCTTAGAAAGTCAGCTGTCATAGTCCACACATCGCACTAGTCCATATAAGTACATGCCTATTGGTCCTGAGAAAAACAATGAAAACTGGACATTTTCATTATTTCTGTTAATCCCCCTTGGATACGTCTGCCTTGGACAGACCGTGAGAGGTGTACATGTCTGAGCAAAAGAATGTTTGACCATCCTAGTTAAAGAAGGTGCCAATCTATTTTTTTTAACTCTGGCAGAGGCCACAAATATTTTTAATTTGAAATGAATCTGGTATTGCAAAGTATCCATCATGTCACACACGCTAATATGGTTCTCAGGTTTGTTGGAGACAAACCTATCCTCACAGAATCACAGAATTCTTTTTACCAACATATTTATCCCTTCTGGATGTTTTTCTTTTTTTTTTTTTTTTTTTTGCCCCAAACAGCTAAAGTTCCAGTTCTTGTTCAGCAAACTTAACATGTGTTTATTTTTTTTGTATAATGGCAAGACATAAAGGGCTTTACCGTGCTTCCAAACGACCCAGAAAATATATAGTTGGCATCTAATAGTTCTTATAGAGACTTCATGACAGCAATATGACACTTGTACAGTCTTTTTTCTAACAGTGAGTTTCGGAATACAGTTTTTATCCAGATTTATTGTCCCCCTTATGGTATTTTGTCTAGTAAAACTTTGCTCTGCATTCAGCCTCTGTTAAGAGTTCCAGTAGGCTCTGAATACAGATATAGCTCAGTTTAGTAGCTATTTTTGTTTATCCATTTCATGACCTATGAACACTAGCACACATCTGCTTTAAAGCCATACACTCATGTTTTTCTCATTTTGAAGAGTGACTAATACAAATGGTCCTCAGCGGGCTGTTATATTTATGCTTCGGAAAAGAAAAGGATGCATGGTTTCTAATTTCATTTCTTAATGAAAATATAGTGTGGTGTATGTTCGCATTCAGCACCCGTCACTTTGGTACCATCCATTATAACCTGTAATTTAATTTCAATATAAATCCAGATGTTCTGTGAATGCCTCAGTGGTTTGTTGGAGAACATTTGTGACCAAACAACAGCAAAAAGATCAAGGAGCATAGCAGACAGGGCTGGAAGAAAGCTGTGGAGAAGTTTAAAGCAGAGGTTAGGCGGTATAATTGAACATCTCACATCATCATCAATCCATTATCTATAGATGATACAAACACCTGCAAAGTTACCAAGGCATGACCGTCTACCTAAAAAAGGGAGACCAGGGAATTGGACTATTAATCAGAGATGTAGATTAGTGGCTCTAAGTAACTTCTGAGGGACATGAAAAGATTCACAGATCAGGTGGGTGAATGTGCCGGCACAACACGATTCATCATGCAATCCATAAATCCGGTCTTTATGGGAAAGTGGGTAGAGCAAAGGTATTGTTATAAAAAAGCAATAAGAAGTCCTGGTTGCAGTTTACATGAGCCTAATATTGATAATACCTGCAAAAAACCTAACTCTACCCACCATCTTGAACACAAAAACGGAGAGACTGGTCAGAGTTGATGGGTAAGACTCATGGAGCTAAATGTAGGACCATAATGGAAATAAAACACAAACATGTTAGACATTGCCTAATATCGTCCTTACCTTCCAGTGTAACGATGACCCTAAACATACAGCCTGAGTTGAATAGTTTAGATCAAAGCCTATCCATGAGTTAGAATTGTTTTGTCAAAGCCAAGAACTAAAGCTAATTAAGAATCTGTGGCAAGACTTTAAATTAATAAGTTATGTAATCTCACAGAGTTTGACCTATTTAGTAGAGAAAGGGCAAACATTTCCTTCTGTTGACATCCAAAGCTATTATAGACATAGTCCAAAATGCTTAGGGTTGTAATCATAGCAAAAGGTGGTTCAACAAAGTATAGAGAAACACTAAGCAGAGGTGAAGTCATCTCTTATTTGTCGATGTTGCTTCCAAAATGTAAAACTGACAGAGACAAGATTTTTGTGTTGTATTTTGCAACATTTCTGAGGAGGGATTTGTTTCATGACACAAGCACTGAGGACAGTACAGTAAGTCCTTTTAAGGAGGAGAAACAGGAAATATCACCACGTTTGGCGGCTGTCCACTTCCACATGAGTTTCTCATGGGGCTGTTGTGGCTGTTTAGGCATTCTGATGCAGCATTGGGAAATTTATGTGAAGTACCTCAATGATGCCTGAAATGCCAAGTGTCCTTGTGGCTTACATTGGCATCCTAATATGTATAACATGTAGCTTCTTCTTCATCTTCAAAAAAAAAAAAAACAGTCAAATGGAGCAATGTGATGAAAAATAGTTCTTTACTGTAAAGTTAAAACAATTTTTTTTTTTTATGTAATGATAATTTTACCCATTTTCATTTTGTACACATAGTAAAACAAGCTTGACCAAACACCTGGACTGTTAATGTTCCAGCTGCAGCAGGGCCTCTTGAGAAATGCCTTGTGTTTTCATTACACACAGCGCCCTTCAGGTCCATCCTCAAAGCAGCTATAAATACCTACATAGTGTTTGATCAACACTTTTGTTCTATCTTTGTTCCAGTTGTTTAAATCATACACACAAAAAACTCAAATCTGTCTCATCAGTCTAGGAAGTCACTGTTTTCTGCTTGGTCTTTCTTCAAGTACAGTTTGGACGGTCTGCCATGGATAAACGATGGCTAGATTTTTGTACCTGACCTTTGTAACTACACTTACGACCTTTGGAGCACCTCTTATTATACACATTGCTACACTTTGAGATTTGTCAGTAAAGCAAAGCTTGATTCTGGATGAAAATATGTTGTTTTATCTGCTACAAAAGACTCAGTTCTTAGAGAATGGTGTCCACGAACGATAAATGACTGTGTCAAAGTTTGTTGAGTTGATTAAAAGTGTAGGGAGCTCACCAGGATTTTTCATCGGGTACCGTAAATATGCCGCAGGGCGCTGGTTTGTCACTTCCTGGATTCATTATGTATTCATCCAGCAGGGAGTTGTTTGGTGCAACTTGAAGGGGTAGCCCTGACCGACAGAACCCCGTCATTGGGCTCTCCATCAAGCTACAGTTAGTGTGTGTTGTTTGTGAGGTTTACAACAGATTGAAGAGCTTTAACGACCTTTTTGTTGCTCTCAAACATCTGTGTCGTACTGTTGCTTTTTCACATGGCGCAGCATTTTGTTTTTCCTGTCTGTCTGCCTGACAAAGTTCCTCCGAACAACGCGTTTGTTTTTATCTTGTGGGTTCCATGTTTTCTTCCAGCTTTTCTCCACATTACCAGACTGTAAAACTTTCAGCAACATTATTACTGTGGTAGAGGCGTGCTTGACCGCCGTTCATTACTAGGGTCAGGTGTGCGGCGATAGGGAGGAGACGCGTCTGTGCGCTGCTGCTGGTACCAGCGCGACAGTTTGGGCAGATGTGAATGGGTCAGTAGGGAAACCCTGTGGAAAGGGAGCCCAGACGTCCTTACAGCGTAATTTTGTCAACGCTGAAATGCGCTGGCAGGAACCCATTATTTCCCACCACTGACTTTCCTTTTAAATAGACGTTAAACAACTAAATAAAGATCAGGCCCATGCCAGAAGTTGTCCAGTAAAGTGTGTTTTTGGGATCAATGTCCTGTTAAAACACCAAATGGTGTCCAAGTTGATTTAATCTGGTTGCAGATTTGAGGGGAAGTTGAAAAACATGGAAATAATCTTTCTATTTTACTATTCTTTCCACTTTCTCTCTATGCAGCAATACCACTCTATGCAGCAATACCACTGACCTACAGACAGACCCTTAGGATGATGCTGAGATAGTTGCAATGTTCTTAGGTTTGAAAACCTTAGATTGTCTCCTGCAAACATTCTTGGTCTTTTTGTCCCCAAACAGCCGAATCGTCTCGTCTCGCCATAAAGCTTTAGCTAATGCATTTTGCCAGTTGCAAGTTTCAGAACATGTCCTTGGTTAGCTGTTCTGAGTACATATCGATGTTAAGGTTTATTGTAGATGATGGTACATGTGTCCCAGCTGTTTCCACATCTGTCGAAACCACGGGAATTGGTTGTTGATCATTTAATTACAGAATTACCCAGAATTACCCGTTTTACGGCTTTTGTTGTTCCGTTACCTTAGCTTGCACCCAGAAAAAAAGTTATGGTTTCCATGTTGAGAATTAGCATCCCACCAACCCACAAATGTGCATATTGAGTCAGTCTGTTTCTGTCTGGTTCTCATACAGCTCTCCTAAACAATTATTTTAATAGAAAGATACCTTGATCTTAGCCGGCACCTGATTATGTCATGTTGCCTCAAAGTGGAGTTGTTGGTTTGTTCGCCGAGCAGCAAAGCCAGATTTGCCTTGAGACAGATTGTTCTTGACGTGTGTGTCATAACTAGCCTCGGCCTGTTTATGAAGGGACAGTAAGTCTCTGCTCTCATTTGAATAAGCTAAAACCGTCTGAATGAAAATTCTACATAAAGATGTCAGATTTATTTTTCCAGCTGACCTCAAGGTTTTGTGAGTTCTGGGTGTAACTGATTGAGCTGTCAGAACCTTTTCTGACATCTTTTTTTACATTTACCCAGTGCCAGTGTGGAATGATAACTCTCACCTCTGTTCCCCTTTAGGACTGTTAAAAAATGAAAGCTTCCATCCCTCTTCTGATCCTGCTTCATGCGTTGGTGGTCCATTGCCTGAAAGTGGTGTCAAAGAGAGGTTCTGGTAAGTCCCAGCTCCTTTTTATGATCTTTCGTACACACAAATATGTTTAAGTCTACTCTCAAGATCCAACAGTTGTTAATTAACAGTGGATTTATGTACACATTCTTGAAGTTTTCGTTAACGTGTTTTTTGTTGTCTTTTGCTTTGATTTAAAGTTTTTACTCCCCTTAAACCTGAAAAACCATTTTTTGTGCTTGTAAGAATCTGTGTCAGAGTAGGCTTTACATGAATACTCCAAAGTTCTTATGTCCAGATACAGGAAGTATTGCTTTAAGTGAGATTGAAGCTGAAAAACATCCACATTCGCAAACACAAATAAAATCTTTTTTTACCATTTATTTATTTCCTTGCATCCAGTGACTGCTTGCGTCTGGGTTTTTTACACATGCATATTAGGCACAGGTGCAGCAATGGCCCGAGGCTCATCAAAGGATTTTTTGCTTTCCCAGCAGAAGCCCCAATGGGCTATCTCTTGCGAAGCTTCACGAGCCATTGCCTGGAGCTAGGATTTGAATTGTGTCCACTGATAAATGAACACCCCATTTGAGCCAGACCCCCATCCTTTGTTCCTTCCCTTTTTAGATTGTACGACTTTATTAGAATCTCTGCTGGTTTCAAGTTGGGGAGCTATTGTTTGAAAAGGGTTTTGGGCAATGAAAAGCACATTGAAACTACATTATGTTTATTTTTCTAGAACAGAAAAAGAGAGAGTGGCCTAATAAGTGAGGTAAGCCTTTTCCAGGGTGTAGGGTTCATTTGTCTGAGAAATTGTTTAATTCAATTTAAAAAAAATCAGTCTTTAATTATGGTGTTTTTGTGATGAAAAACTTTATTTTTTATTCTTTCTGCTCTTATGTCCTATTCTTTAGGCTACATAATTGATATTACTGATTTAATACCCAAGATAATATCCAACTCAAGCAACAAAGTGGGGAGGTCACCATAGTAAACAAACGAATAAACAAAACAGCAACAAAATCAGACTTGGTTTCTTTTCTTTCTATTTTCATTTTGTAAATGTAATTAGTTATTATTTTGGTGTTGTTATATTGTCATAAATTATTGATACAAGTGTTCCTAAATTGTCCAAATGTCATGTATAGTTTGATTAGATTTCTATTAATATATTGAACAGTTTACCTCTAACAATAAATGGACGATGACCCCACCCTCCACCCTAATATAACTGACCCCTTTGGCCTTAAGGCTAGGGTCGGTGATTTTTCCAGAAATGTCCCCAAGTTCCTTTTTGAACAACTGGACATGTGCAAGACTGGCTTACCTCATTCTAAAGCTCTTCAGGGGGAACACGTGGAAAGAAAATCTACCAAATCGACTCTGGTCTTATTTCTTTCTACTAAGGCCTTCCTCTTCGTCTCATAAACATGAATGTGGTTAGCTTCTTGCGACTCTCAGCCATGTTTAAAGTTTACGTTAAGAGCAGCGGAGCTACAATGAACTACTAACTTATCTGTATACATAAACACTAGAAGTGCGCATGCGCATCCAGCAAGCGGAAACTAACAAGGAACGAGCACGGACACTGGCGTTGAGTGCCTTAAAATAATCACCCTGTGGGACAAAGAATAGATAAGGTGATACCCCTGGAACTTGAGGGACAAAGGACGGTTAAAGCAGGACCAAAACTCTGACCAATCTCCGCTCTTTGCATGTGGGCTATGAGTTGCGAATGTAATGGCCTTAGCCTTGTAGCCACGTCAGCCATGTCACCTAATTTTTCTGAATATTTTTACCTCCTTTTTCTGTATACATAATGTATTGATTACTTTAAGGATGGAAGGATGATTTTTACCCAGTATAACAAAGTGTTTCTGAACAGGATTGCCAACTATAGCTTTAACCGCTGCCTTTGACTGTCTTTCACATCACTTTTTTTTTAAAGAATGGGTTAATTTAAGCCACATTAATAGGTCTGTGGGTATGAGCAACATGTTTAATGTCACCAGAGCCTCTCAGCCAGATTTAAGTGTACTCTTTGTCTAGGCCACCTTCTTTTAGCGATACAGATGTGGACATGCTGCTGTGTCTCAGATAATTTTCTTGCTGCGTAACACAAGTGGGCTTGAGCTCAATATTCCATCAATTACAGCAGGGCGTCCAGGTCCTGAAGCAGCAGAGCAGCAGCAGACCACTACACTGCCACCACAATGCCTGGCCTTGTCTTTTTCTGTAATTATGTATCGGATGCACTCTGTCAAAAAAATGAAAAAATAACCAAAAGTCTTGGGGATCATCACCATGTGTTTTGCAAATATGAGACGAGTCTTAGAGTTCTTTTTGGTCAGTGGTGGTTTTCATCTCGGATCTCTCATTTTTGCCCTGTCTCTTTCTTACTGTTGAGTGATGATGTCTGACGTTTACTAAGGGAAGTGATGCATGTCGTGTTTTAGATGCTGAACTGGATTATATTGTGACCTCCCAGATTAGTCGTTGATATGCTCCTGAAGTCATTTTGGTTTACTGGCCACTCCTGGGTTGAATCACCGGTGTTCCATGTCTCCATTCGTGGATAATGGCTCTGTGTGAGGTTTGCTGGAGTCCCAAAGCCTTACGGATTTCAGAAGTCATAGACGTCAGATCAGAGTGTTATTTGTTGCTTTTTGAGAACCATAAACCCACTTCATGTTGTCAGAAAGGTTTTATTTAAGTAATTTTGCAGCACTGATCAGAGCTGAGTAAAATTGAAATCAGGTGTCCAAAAGATGTAGTTAATTACAGTTAATTAGTTTTTTAACAAAGAGGGTGATTGTGCTTCTTTTTATGTTAACTCGGGTTATCTTCATCTGATATTGAAATTTGTTAAATCTAAAACATTCAAGTATGACCAAAAAAAGCAAAAACAAGAAATCCATAAGGGTTCAAATCCTTTCACAGCGCTGTCTCTGCCAGAGGTTGATAGAACATTAAAAGGATTTCTAGCTTTTGCTGGACGTTGCAGCCGCAGTTGTTCAGTTGTGATGTTAATTTTCCGGCCTGAGGCCAGACATTTGACATAGATTAAATTGAAATAATAATATTCAATTGGAAAGCAATTAGAAGTAGGAAATTATTTAAACCGACTCTAAACATGAAGTGTTTTTTTCATTTGCACCTTTAAAACTGTGTCAGCTATTAAAGAAAATTAAATGTCTTGATTGACGTCCTTGGGGGACTGTATATCCATCGTTTAAGTGGCTTTTCTTTTCTGCTGGCATGCACAATCTCTAGAAGCCCTTTCACAGCGCTGCATGTGCACAACAAAAAAATAAGTGGATTATTACATAGAAAACACTCATATTTGATTAATGCTTTGTCTGCTTTTGGACTCGGAGTGGAACAGTGCAAACACATACAGCACAATGCACATCTGTCATACTAATCCTCAGTATGCATATGTGGAATGCATCCATTTGTCCTCTGAATTGCTTGAGAGCTGAATGGTTGGGCAAACAGAATAATTATGAAGAATTTGAGTCAATTCGGCACATCACCTCCATAAAATGGACCACATCCCCTCCATAAAATGGGCCATTCTTCTATATACTTTGGCTGTTGTAGATATTTACTCTGTGCTGTTCAGTTAGGAGTCATTTTTTGTTCTGTGGTACTTTTTGAAGCGTCCTGAAGCTCTGTCGCGTTCTGGGTTATTTGGCTGGAGTGTAAACGCTGCTGTCCATCTGTCTGAAAGCTTCCATTGACAAAAGAGGCACTGGGCTGTCGTCGTTTTCTGTTTGGCAGTAAAAATAACCTTGTTTGTGCAGTATTATAGACCGACAAGATATGTGGAATCAAAATCACCCTGGCAGTATCAGTGTGTGCTCCACTGCGATCACAAATGACTGCTTGGACGAAATGTTGAGCTGGATAATATATTTGAAATTCATGTGTTCCAAGTTTTCGATGGACTCTGCCCTTCATGCCAGCCCCTGATGTCGATTGTTAGAAGCTGAGATGATAAGCTCATGGAGAGCGGTGGAGTCATTATATTTGCACTTTGCAGCAATAGTATCGCTGAACTTTGAAGGCAGAGGGGTAAAATTTAAACAGTTTGGTAAATCCCAATACAGAATGTCAAGTTACCGCTACTAAACACTCACTTGTGATTATTAGTCATATCTGACTGAATAGAATGTATATGTGACCTTGTTTTGCTTAATTTTCTGGCAAAGGGATCCAAAACAAATGTTTATTTTCTGGTTAAGAGATTAAACTCCTGGCATCATAAAAGAAAGAAAATCTTGTTTTCATTACTTTATTATGTGCAGAAGTGCGTAGAGTAGCCAGAAATATTATTCCTTTAACATATTACTCCAAGGCAAGGCAAATTAATTTATATAGCACATTTCAGTACAAAGACAATGCAAAGTGTTTTACATGATTAAAATATAGGAAAATAAAACTGGATAAAAGCAAGTTGGAATAAAATGTAGAAACAAAATAAAGCATGGGAGAATAGAAACTAAAAGCAAGTATTAAGAACAGTTGGGCTACAGAGTTGAACTAATTATGTTTAAAACAGTTTAAGTAGGACAGTTGAAGGCAATCCTAAACAAATGTGTTTTTAATCTCGATTTAAAAGAACTCAGGTTTTCAGCACTTTTTCAGTGTTCTGGAAGTTTGTTTCAGATAAGTGGAGCATAGGAACTAAATGTTGCTTCTCCTTGTTTAGTTCTGGTTCTAGGCACGCAGAGTAGGCTGGATCCAGAAGACCTGAGTGGTCTGGAGGGTTGATACACTGATAAAAAGTCTGTGATGTATTTGGCGCTAAGCCATTTAGGGATTTATAGACTAACAGAAGTATTTTAAAGTCTATTCTCTGAGATACAGGGAGCCAGTGTAAGGACTTTAGAACTGGGGTGATGTTCTCTACTTTCTTAGTCTTAGTGAGGACGCGGGCAGCAGCGTTCTGGATCAGCTGCAGCTGTATGGTCCACTTTTTAGGCAGACCTGTGAAAACACCGTTGCAGTAATCAATTCTACTAAATATAAATACATGGATTAGTTTTTCCAGATCCTTCTGAGTCATTAGTCCTTTAATCCTAGAAATTTCCCTCAGGTGATAGAAAGCTGACCTTGTAATTGTCTTTAGATGCTTTTGGAGGTTCAGGTCTGAGTCCATCACTACTCCCAGATTTCGGGCCTGATCAGTGGTTTCTAGCTGAAGCGACTGAAGCTGTGTGCTAACTTCTGATCGTTCCTCTGTTTGTCCAAAAAGTATTATTTCAGTTTTGTTTTTATTCAATTGAAGAAAAATGTTGGTACATCCACGTATTGATTTCTTCTAGGCATTTACTCAGTGCTTGAACTGGTTCATAGTCACCTGGTGACATGGTGATGTAGAGCTGTGTGTCGTCTGCATAGTTATGATAGCTGATGTTGTTATTTTTTATTATCTGAGCTAGAGGGAGCATGTAGATATTGAAAAGGAGGGGACCCAGGATGGACCCTTGGGGAACCCCACATGTGATTTTATCATCTCTGATGTAAAGTTACCTACTGATTAAAAAAAAAAAGTCCTTGTCGTTTTTAGTAGGATTTAAACCAGTAGCGTGCTGTACCAGAAAGGCAGACCCAGTTCTCCAGGCGTTCTAACAGGATGGAGTGATCGACAGTATCAAATGCTGCACTGAGGTCCAATAGTACCAGCACTGTAGTTCTTCTACAGTCTGTATTTACATGGATTTCATTAAACACCTTGATAAGGGCGGTCACTGTACTGTGGTGAGCACGGAAATCTGACTGGAAAACGTCATTAATAAGAAAGTGTTTAATTGTTGAAACAGTTTTTTCAATAATCTTACTGATAGAGGGGAGGATTGAGATGGGCTTGTAGTGCTGTTGTTTCTTTTTCAGCAGTGGTTTGATAATTACTCTTTTAAGGAACTGGGGGAAAACTCCTGACAGAAGGGACGTGTTTATTATCTGAGTCAAATCAGACGCTATAACAGGCAACTCAAGTCAAAGTAAGAAGTACAGAACCAAGAAATTACTCAAGGGTAAAAAAAAACAAAAGTATTTGGGAAGAAAGCTACTGAAGCTCTGAGTAAATATTTACAACTATTTAAATATAATGTAATTGGTCAGGCAAAAATATGAAATTGTGGACAAATTCTGGTATTTTAACGACTCGCATAAAAAAATTACTAACAATTACAAAGTAACAAATTCAGGCAGAAGAAACACTCTTCTGAACAATAGCTTTCAACACAAAACTTATGAATCTAAGCAGTTAATGTATATACAGTAAGTTAGGACAGTGCAAACTACTTCCAATGACAATATCTACGGTTTACTGCTTGGTTACTTGACCTGTAAATGGCTCGATGAGGTCAGCAGATAGAAAATACCATTAAAACAACAAAGCTTGTGTACAAACAAGTAGCCTCACCTTAATATAAACCCTAGATGTCTCTTTGGTATATTCTGTTGAAACAAGTTTGTTCTTTATTCAGTGAAGTTACTCGAAGTGGATAGAGTTGCCAGAAATCTTACTCAAGTAAGAGTAGTGATACTACTTCATAATATTTGCTCAAGTAAATGTAACTAGTTACTACTCACCTCTGATTATGTGGTGGATATTCACCAGTTGGTCATTTTTGTTGTTTGAAACCAGACTTCGTTTCATTTCAAACGAGGTGCCTGACGTGGGGTGTTTCTTAATGACTATACGTAAAAACTCATACACCTTGGAGTTTTTTTTTTTTTTTTTACCCTGACAGTCTCAATTGTCAGATGACGCCCAATGAGTATGTAGCATCTGAAGCTCAATGGGTGTTTCAGCCTGATAAGGGATCGTGATCTCTTTATTATTCTTAACAGGAAGCCGGGATCGAAGTTAAACTAAATATTAGTATTGTCTAACATAAAATATTCTCAAAATTTCATCCAGTAACTTATGCAACCTTTTTAATGTTTTTTTGATTGTCCAAGTTCGTTTTGATAAACTCTAACTACCCCCCAAAAAATAAAGTGATTACTGCAAATGGTTAAGCACCTGGGCATGAAATGGAAGGAAGAAAGAAACGACAAGGTGTGAGTTTGAATGGCACACTGATTGGTTCAGATTCAAATGGAGCTAGAGCCTTATTCATCTGCCAGATGTCTAAAGTAGATAAAAATGTGCAGCATTATATAGCATGTCCCTGTTATGGCCACAAATGTACTACAGGAATATATCTCTATATTTTTTCTTTCAAAGTAAAACGTTTTATTATTCAAAATGGAATTATTTTAGGGCTGATCTCTCTGTAATTTTTCATCTAGCCTGTTATTAATTAGCAATGGTTACATTGGAGAGATGACTAAAATAATTTTGGTTCACTTCCTAGTGAGCTGAAAGAAAAGCAAAATCTATAATTTTTCTTGTGATATGAAACAGAGACAATCACAAAGATTCAATGTAGATTCCTCCGCCACTTGTGTAGTTTTCTGAACACAGTAAACCACCGGAGCGTTGAGAGAGCACCAATAGTTACTGAGAACACCCTTTCCTACACATTTCCTCTAAAAATAAATAATTCTGCGTTCACTGTAGCATCTGCACACCTACATCAGTGAAAGGCAACCACCTTTTGAATTTTTTCTCTCTGCACTGATTGGTTGCCTCAGCAACTGAAGTTTGCCTGCTGCAGTGCAGTAAGCCTTCCAGTTTCCCACTCGCTAAATGTCAGCCTTTAACGTAACCGCTAACACATGTCCCTCCTGTACACGCAAATGTGGCTTCATAATGATACTCCCTGGCATTGATTGAGACAAATTTAGCCCGCCCCGTCTCTTCTGCGGTATACTCATTAGTCCCTGTTTTTCCATCAGACAATGATGAGCTCCCTGACAAATGACGCTTACCTTTCATGATGCTCGATAATAAAATATCGCCTAAAACACTTCTCTGACTCCTGAACATGTGCGTGTTCTCCTCGATGAATTGGAAAACCATAATTAAGTTAATTTATTGCTGTAATTTCAGTCAAAAAGTAAAACTGACGTTTCATCCAGATTCATTACAGAGTTTTTATTTCAGTAAATTTTAGGCAATGACTCACAGCCAATGTTTCTCAGAGTTTTCACAAACCAATAAACAGTTTTCTATGCAGAAACACACATTCTGGCCTAAATAATGAGAAGACATATGACTTGACCGTAAAAGTCAAAACTGTATAAGTAGTTGCACACTACAAGTAAGCCACAAAGGCCACTGCTATAGAATCAGGCTGTTCACATTATACATCCAAACATGTTTATGGAAAGTTGAGTGGAAGGAAAACATGTGGTAGAAAATCTAGTCGAGCAACAAGGATAACCACAGCCTTGAGAGGTTTCTGAAACTGACTGGCAAAAGAAGCAAAGCCTAGTTTAATGACCAGGGTTTCATTATCATTGATTGACTTTACTACTGAATGACTTAAAGTCCACAGGGACATTATGGAGTTTTTTTTTTAAGAGGAAGAAGAGTAACCAGATCCAGGAATGCAGGCCAGCTGTAGGTGCTATTAAAGCAACCTGGGCTTCATTAACACCTCAGCTCACCCACTGGCTTGTTGCCTACACTGAGTAGAGGCTGTATAGTACATGGGGATATCTTTCTGGAATTAAGGCAACATTTCTGTTTTAAAAAGGCTTTTCTTTAGTCTTATAACATATTTTTCGTTCACGGAGAAACTTAATTGCAGAATCTCATTAGCTACCTGTCATAATCATTCACTTCAAAGAAGTAAACCCTTGGACGATATCACTCTGTGTGTGTAATGAACACTTTGTGAATTGAATTACAGAAATAAATTAACCTTTCAACATTATTCTAATTTAATTAGAGCTACCTGTATCCCACTAACGGAGACAAAAAGCGCTCACTCCACCTTTAGTTTTTATTTTTTGCAACGCATATTAAAAAAAAAAAAAAAGCTTTTGGGGTCCCTCGGAGAGCAGAGGCTCATCATCCTCCTCGTTTCCTTGTATTAACGGCGCGACACAAAGTCGGCAGCACCTTTTCTCCCATTATTCGTCCACTTTTTTCAATCTGCTTTTGCGGTCCGCAGAATCAAGGACATCCTGACAGTCAATTAAATTTACAGTCCTCATAGCCGTTTCTCCGCCGACTCCGGGAGGATGTCAGCATTAATACGTCAGTTGAAGGATGGCCCTGCCCCGTCCAACCGTGCCCCGCCACATTAGAGAGGCCACCCACAATTTGGTCAGTAATAAGGCCGCTCCTAATTGGACAAGACAGTGACTTCTAACGGGACGTCAGCGCGCGGCACAGATTCAATTACTGGAGGCCACTTGACTTTATAATTGATTTTAAGGGATGCTAAAAATGGCAGGAAACTGTCAGCAGGAAATTTTAGGAGCCAAAGGAGAGCAGGGAACACTGCAGAGGTGACCCCTGCTTCACAATATACGTTGCATTAGTTTTCAATGTCACATAATTGCAAGATAATGACTGTATTAGTGGAAAAAGTTCCCGACGATCAAATGCACATGTCCCGAGGTTGTCAGTGATAAAGGCCTTTTCCATGTCAAGACAATTAAAGGGTAAAAATTAATTTTTAAAAGCCTTATTAAACCAAATTGAGGTGATTTGATCCGAGATTGAAAATTGGAGTTTGAAATGAAAGCGGCGAACGTCTCTCTGTCACCGGGGGCGACACACACGCATGCATACCCCCGCAGTTCATCTTCCCTCGGTCAATACCACATACCTGCCACAAAAGCTGAATGATTGCGCCGCACGCTCACAGCGAGGGGGAGATTGATCACACGCGTGGTATTAGACGTGGAATGGCTTGCCGCTCGGAGTTGTTTCCCCTTCTGCTACCCATGGAGGAGAGGCCGCTCAACAAGTGTGACAGATATAGGGCTCTTGACTGCTGGGGTTACTATGGATATGTGCTGCAGATTGGAGACACATGTCCCAGGCCTCAGCGTGAGACGGATGATGATCAATGACCTGATTGATGTGGACAATAGTGTCTCTGTTGCCTTTTTTTTTTTTTTTTTTTCCTGAACTGTAATGATGTTACAACAGCACAACAGTAGAAAAAAATGGCAGAAAAGGGTCCAGACCCACTTGTGCTTGGATCAGAAATATAGTGCCTTGCAAAAGTACTTGTATCCCTTTAACTAAGTCTGATTTTTCCACAGAAAATCCCCGACTGTTTATTGTATTTTACTGCCAATTTCTTTTCTGATGGACCAACACAAAATAGTGGATAATTATGAATTGGAAGGAAAATTAGTCCTAATGTAAAAACATTTTAACAGATAAAAAGAAGTGTGACATGCATTTGTCTCCAGCTGTTGCAGCGTTACATCTTTTATCATTCAGTCATCAAGTGTCCATTCTCGCAGAAAAGCTCAAGGCCAATCAGTTTAGATGGCGTGTCTGTAAGCATAATCAAACTTTAGGTAAAAGCGCTGCATATATTCAATCTATTTACTCTCTGTCTCTGAGGAAATGCGTCCCTACAGCATGATACCATCACCTCCATGCCTCACATAGGTAATGGTGTGTTCAGGGAGATGTGGAGTATTAGTTTTATGTTCACATAGTTATCTGCAAGAAGGCTAAAAAGTTTTGTCTCATCTAACAAGAGCGCTTTATCTAAATGTTTGCTGTGTTTCCTGCATGATTTGTTGCAAACTGCATACAGATTAGTTGTCCCGGCTCCTCCAGAGTCGATCGCTGATAAATGATGTGCATGACTGGCCTGTTAGTTTAGTTGTGCAGCCAAGTCTGGCTTGGCTTGCGGGTTGTCATGTTTTGTTTTGTTTTTTTATACTCAGATGATGAACAATGTCTTGATTTTAGTTTATTCTAACCCTGCTTCAAACTTGACCTTTCAGCCGTGTTCCCTGATCCTCATGATGCTGTCTGTTCTACTGATGTCCGAGGAGATCTGAGAGAAATTCCTCTATTTAAGAAAATGATATTTGTGACAGAAACCCATTTCCTCCTTTTCAGGATATTTGGGAAACATTTTGTCTTTTGCTTCCCCTTTTCACAACCACTCACACAGAATCCCCATGAAATGCACTGAGGGTTGTGAAGCTGGAGGTTTTTACATACCTGAGCTGGGCGGTGCACGTTGCATAACGGTTAATTACTGTAATTAACACACGGCTTGAGGAGCTCATGAGGCGTTTGCTGTGATAGGAATAAGGATTAGAGAAATGCAGATTATAGAAACTGGGTTAAAATGTGGGTGGAGCTAATAGGATGCACAACTAAATATACCCGACAGTGCAGGTGTTTTAGGGTCCATGGTGTAACTTTTAGTTTGTAAACTTTTAAACGACTTCAGTAATTGCTGCCTGAAGCCTTCACTCTGTTTTTATTAGCTACACATGGCCAGTCAACAATGCACCCCCCCTACAACCATTAAAGACTAAGATCTTCATGGGCCCTGCTGGAGATTAGGTACAGCCCAGGGAGGAAGCCATAGAGCATGATGGATGTGTATGTAACCTTCATTTAGTGAACACCTGACAAGTTTGAGCTTTTATGATTGGAAAATGATGTGTAGGACTTTTTGAGGAAATGCTTATGATTCATCCCGCCAAGACTTGACTGGAGGCATCCAACATTTGATGCAATATCTCCGTTTTAATATTTCTCTCTGAAAGATAATGCGTTAATTTCAGGCAAATTATGCAGCTCAGTCGAACAGCAGGGGCGTTGGGTAGCAATTTGAAAGATTATATGTGTGGATGATAATGAGCTTTAGTCCAAAAGAGGATTTAAACATGGTGAAGGCTGGCCAGTGCCCAATTTAAGAAAATCTGCCTCTCAGGTTTGGGAAAGTAAGCTTGGGGAATAAAACTTACCAGGCAACACTAGAGGAGTAAATGTAAATAAGAGCTCACATTTTTTTTTATTTTTTTGGTCCGTTTGGACAAAAGTTAGAACGATCCTGAAAATCATTGAATTTCCCTCTTGGCTGCTTTGGTCTAACAACCCTGCAGGGAGGAACTAAAGCTGTGTTGTTGTTTTTTTTTTTTTTTCCACTACTTTGCAAATGTCCTGAAGGCTGGGATTGGACTGTACCCAAAAATATCTAACACTTAACCAGGATCTGCTCTGCATATTTAATCTCCACCCGCGCACCTCTGCATTCTGCATGAGCCCGCAGTCGATGCTCCTCCTCGTAACCTCAGCGCAGTTTTCCCGTTTCGATGCCGTCTCCCGACTCCCTCACAACCGATGTGACACTTTCCTCCTTTTAGTTGCTATCAAAATTCAGCACGGCCCTTCATCTCGGTAGTGCTGCCATCTTCTCTGATCTCCCTGCTGTTACTTTCCATCACCTCACTTGTTTCTATGATTCACCCATCATCTCGGTTCGCCCCCCTGCGAATAGAGGGGGAGGGTTATCGCCTCCTTTGATTGACTTCCTTTAATACTGTAATCATTAGAAGATCTGGCTCCGACCAAAGCGATGTTTTGACAAAAGTCTGGTCTGTAAGATTTCCTTTCTGCCGAGGCATCGGTGATTTTTTTTTTTTTTTCCTCCCCTCTGTAGTTCCTGCTTTAAAACAGCACCCTTTGGATGTTAAATCAGAAAGGAAATCCTATGTTTGTTAAATAACACACTTGCAGGATCTGTTGGAGTGAGATGAGATGGGGCTAAATGATAGCTCTCCCTGCAGGATGATAGGGGACCTGAATGCACGGCACTCTCTGCTTGGAGACCCTAAAATACTAAAGTGTTTTTGCTTTTTGCATGTTTATTTGACTTGCGCTGTTGAATCGTCTCACTATGGATTGTTAGTGACATTGTTTTTAAAATATTTTTTTTCCGGATCTCTTTAAAGCCAGAATATTAGCTAAAAAGGGCGGCTAACAGTTTGACGATAACTGGATTACAGTTAAAGATGAAAAAAAAATTAGTGAGTAACTCTCTAAGCCATCTGTCTATACCAGAAGTCGTCGTATATCCAAGGACTTCTCTCCTTCCTCTGCATTCATTTCTGTTGATTGATGGCTTGGGAAAAAAAAGGCTCTTAGTTGTTGGTTTTTTTCCCTCCCACTGTCTGCTTCACACAGATGAATGTTTGAAAGGTTTCTCACCCAGCGCAGGAAAGATTGGCAGTAGTAAGGTAATAAAATGTGCAAAAAATAAATAAATCGAAGCACATTTACTATCTGAAGTCGCATCGCTCAGGATTGATTTGAATGACCGATGAGTATGCTTCACTTGAAAATATTTTGCATGAAATTCTCTTCATGGGTAGAACAAATCCTAGTTTACTCACATGGAGAGATAGCCTTCTATATTTCATATTGTCTCATAAGGTAAACCTTCAGAATCGGGCAATAATTTCATTTATTAACAGGAGAAATATCTAAGATGTCCAGGAGTAAAAATAGGCTAAACGGGACATTGCATGTACAGACCCACCGCAGTGTGACTTCATCAAGAGTTGCTGCACTCTCCGTTTCTCTTGTTACCATCGCTGCATTGAGGAAGGCTCAGAATATGGACGCTATATTTAGCCGTAGTTGAGTTTGCTCAGCAGCAGGACTCCACATTCTGCACAGCTTGGCTCCGCCATAAGAAAACAACTAAACATTGTCTAAATTGCAGACTTGTCACTAATAGTAGTGATGGATAACTCCTCCTGCATAGCTTTGCTGCGTGAATTGAACGTTCAGTTAGCCACTCATAAAGTACAGTCAGTTCTTTAAGTGTGACTTTCTTCCTGAATTTAAAATGCATTAACTTGACGTTTTAACAAATGTATTTTGTTAATTTCACAGGCCTTTCAGTTACTCAATACTGGCCAGATTCTCTGATGTGAAGAAACAAAGTTACTCGGTGGTTATCCTTATAAAAAGGTTTCTTGCTAAGAGGTTAGCTAAAACTAGCGGATCATATTAAAATCAGACATGTTTCTTTTGCCATCTGATGTCCCTAAAAAAAAAAGACTAATCTATGTGCCTGTGTGTGGAGTCTCTTGGAGGTCCAGGAACCCAATAATAACTTAAAATTTCCCGATAAAATGTTTAAATTCAGTAAAGAAAAGAAATTCCTTTTTATCACCAACTTGTGCTCTGCCCATGTGTGGATATCTGGAAATATTAGGGGGGGGTCAAATCTCTGGTCACCATTTGACCCCAGTCGGGGAATTTCTTGTTAGCAGTGGGTCGTAAAATTAAGCGGGCAAAGGGTCGCGCTCTGGATGGGAGGTTTGTTGTCCGCTTGTCCTCTCGGGGCCTCCATCGTGGATGAAACCTTCCTGGATTGTGATTTTTAATTAGACCTGCCCTCCACAATGAAGGCTGCGCTCACTTGAGAGGTGAAGTTTTTTGTGCACGCAGGAAGCCCCGCGACAGCGCTGCGCTTGACGAGGCTGTCAAGCTCCTTCGATTCAGCCAGGCTCGCAGCGTGTGGCTTTTTTTTTTTTTCAATGCGTCTTTATTGCAACGTTTGAACACAATCTCTCTGTGTTGATTCCTTGTTCAGTCTCCCCCATTGCCAAGTGACAGCTAAGAATAAAGAAACACTGCTCTCTTGTTCTCTTTGTACATTTCCTTTGGTTTCTGTTTCCTTTTAAACATCTTTTCTTTTTTTAACCACACTAAGATAGGTCAGAGCCCAATCAACCTATTTCTGCAACAAGCAGAAACACACTGATTCTTTGCAGCTCTCAGGGGAATCCTGCCAACTTTGGAGCTTTTCAGCTCTCCTCCTTTTTTTTTTTTTTTTTTTTCTTTGCAACGGGAGAAAGGATGTACGGTTGCTCGCCAAGGAGCAATGCCTTTGTTGGTTGGAGGAGAGTGACGCACTGCAGGCGTTTTGGAAACAACCCAGCTTGACTCTATTCTTCAGGCTTTGGCTGCTTTTCTCACCACTGTTTTTTTTACTCTGAAGATACAAGCAGGTTCCATTCAAATCCTGCCGCTTAGCATTTTTATTATAATTAGCAGGGAATTACCCGCTTTTCTTCCCACAGAAAAGTTTGTCATTACATCCAAAGCAGTGCACCTATTGTTTGTGCCACTTCAATTAAGACACCCCAAGCTTTTCTTTAGCAAAATCTCTAAATTCTTCCATTACCTTGAACTAGTTTTGCATAAGGTCGCACATATTCTTCTGTCATGTGTTATTACTTGTGGTTGATGTGAAACATGCTATTAAATATAAGACCTCCTATTTATGATCCTTCGGGGCCAAAAAAAAGGATAAAATACTGTATTTGATTTCCCTGGAGTGCTATGAGTGATAAATTTTACACATTAATTAAATCTGTCGTCTCGAATGCCTCTCTCCGAGATGAGGCTCTCCCTCATCGCTTTATTGGCCAATCACGGCTCAGCCTGGCTGTGAACGCTCTCCCCCACAGCTCCTGTGCGATTCTGACAGAAACATAAGAGGTGCTTCATCAGGAGTATGTGTTTTGTTCAGCGAGTATGACGGAAGGAGGAGGGGAGTAGCAGGCATCATCATTTGTAATTTACAAGAAGGGTCTTTTCCATTTATTTCGTTTTTTATTTGACGTATAGCAGCAGCTCTGCAAACGTGAAGACTTCTGGCCTGTGGATCAAACAACCATGAAATGCTTTAACAGCCCCAGTGGCCTTCTGAAACGATTAGATTCTATTAGTGTGTGAAACGTAAATAAAAGAAAACATGGTAGATTTTAGTCCTCGGGAAGCTGACGATTTGCTCCTAATCCCTGGACAGAAAGTAAGAGTCAAAAAGAGAATAGAGGTGCCCTTGACTGTAGACGAGCCTGCTGAGCTTAAATAATATGTCAGGGGTATAACGATGGGTCCAGCTTGTGAGATGCGACAATGTACTATAGTAAGAAAAATATCATTTCTTATTTGTACTAATGACTCGCTCTAGTGCAAGCCACCAGAATTATCAATGACTCCTGGATAGGTGTCGAAACGTTTTCACAAAAATACTGAGCTAGTGTCCGGTTGGCTCTGATTTCAGCCTGTTTGTGGTTGCCATAATGCAGGTTAAATTGCACAGGCATCTCTACAGTTTATTTCAGAAACTATGCAATCAACGTACGACCATCCAGTTTAAATTAGATCATGAGAAGTCCCTGTATTTTAGCTTGGACTCAAAGAATTGCATAACAGCTTAGTGCTAAAAGGAAGCGCAAAAACAGATGCCAGCTAAAGCATCACAACAGTTCCCACAGTGGTGCTTTTGTATTTTGTCTTTCACATTTTTTTCTCCAAATCACAGCCACATCAGTGATTTAGGTCATTAATTTGTTTTCAGTGTTTATGAATGTATTGAACCCCCTAATTGGTGCAGCTTGATGGGAAGGTCTATAGCCACAGATGTTGCTGGTGTTCAATTTGGCCGCAATTTGCCAAACATTAGCAACCAGCCCGGTAACATGAATTAAAGCTCCAGTGTACAGGATTTACACAGTGGTGCACCATCTAGTGGTGCGCTAAATCAATTACAAAAGACCGGCCGTTAAGTTCATAATACCTACTACGGAAGCCACGGAGTGTCAAAAATGTGACAATGTCAACATGTCCTCCATGTATTTGGTACCAAGCTATTGCTAATAGCTAGAATCATATTGAGAAATGGTTTTTTGCTCTGTATCCAAGTCCGCTTGTTGTTTTTAAAGTCGCTTGTAAGTTCCATGAGTCTGTTATTTTTTAGTCTAGTTTCTGAACGAGCAGTTGCTTATTTTAGAGCCCAAATAATCACGAGTAAAGAGACCTCCTCACGCTGCTGCGCTATAGACACAGTGAACCGGCTGATATCACTCCGCCCATCCGCATACACACATACTCCCTGAGAGAGAGAAGACGAACAAACCAGCAGTCTCAGCTGGGAGGACAGAGTAGTTGCTGCTCTACACCGCCCTATTTCTAGCCAAAATAAACTTCAATGCTATATTGAATTAACTTACCTGTCTAGTACAAAGCCTGCAACCTCTGCATCTCCACTCCTGGTAATAATAGCTTTGTCAATATAGTTTTCTCCCGGGCTATTACTTTTTCCCTATCGCTGGGCAATGAGTATGGATGGTCTTCCATTTCAACAGAAAATGACAAGTGGAATGATCTATGATAGTCTTTGCATGTTTTATACTCCTCCTCCACCTACAACACGTCTTCGTATAGAAGACAAATAGGGAAAAAAAACGTATGACTGACAAGTTTGTCCCCTTTGTAATCAGAAATAGTGACGCATCATGGCGCCTCCCAGTGGTCGCACCGTCACCTAAGTATTTATAAACTACTAATTCTAAGTAATGAGAATGCTTTCATTTTTGATGTGATTGTTATACTGCGCCAGAATATGTATTTATAAAAGCAATACCTTATTTTTTTCTAATTAAAAGCCAAATTAGTTACACACTGTCCCTTTAAAGAAACTTTCTACCATGGAGAACCTCAACAAGCTCCATACACTGGTCTGATGGGGTGTTTCATTAGAACATGTTATTCGTGCAAGTCCTTCAAGTCATCCATGGAAAACATTGCAGAAAGTCAAGGTTTTAGTTGTACATTAATTGTATATTTTGATCAAACTCAGTGGTGCCTGTTGGTTTATGCTGTAAGGATTAATATTTTCATATTTGAATTGGTTTTAAAACTGTATGCTGTGTATTTGTGGTTTTTTTTTTACCTTACTGTTGTGCTGGTGAGGGAGACTAAATGTAGAGGGTTTAACTTTAGAACCAAACAATAAATATTCCCTATTTATTAGTTGTCCTTTAGTTTTAGCAGGAGTGTGTTGGTTATAGTTAAATTTATTTCTCTTTGTGGTAGTTTTTCTTAAAAAAATAGCTCAAACACTGTTGTTTCATCTTTGTTAAATCAAACATAGGCAGCAGAAGTAATCTAGGTAGATTAGTTTTAAAAAAAAGAAACTTTCTGAATGTGAGAAATGAATGTTTAGTTTAGTTTCCCAAGTTAACCAACCTCTGACAGCTGAAATGGAAGGAATTACAAAAGAAAAACGTTTTTTATTTTATAAGGAGCTTGTTTTATATATAGGAGCAGGAATTTGCTACAGATTGTTTTACTCTGTGGCCTGTATCCATGAAGTTCTTTATCTAAACTTGTAAAATTATGTTTGAGTAGAGTTCAATCCATGTAAGTTTCATTTTAACCAATACTGTAATCAGGTTATGGCTAATCAACTCTAGCCACCTTTGCCAATTGTCTGCAATTTCAGACAATTGGCAAAGGTGGCTAATAATTTTTTATCTTTAGATAGAAACCAGTGTAGCAGGTGCCAAGTTTAGCCTCACTAGCAGCTAACTGATCTGTTTTCTCAAAGATCTTACACATTATTTGGATCCTCTCTTTACTGCATGCCTAACATCTTTCAGATACACAGCTTAAGTGTTTAGAGGTTCTTCATTGCTAATATTATCGAGTGTTGAAATAATGTTTTCTTTTGGCTGTGATAGGAGGTTACAATTTTTTTTTTACTAAGTTTAGCGAGTCGCTACATTCTACCAAACCATTCTTAAACTTTTGCTCCCTTTTTAAGAGTTTTGTTTTCTCCCAAGTAGCAAAACTATTTCCAGATAAACAATTTAAAAGTTGTGAATACTTCTTTATTAGAATAGAGGACTTAAATAGCCGTTTAGTGCTGATAGGAAGCTGCAAACCAGATGCCAGACTTGGTGGCTAATTAACTAGCACTACCACAGTGCTGACAAATGTTTTCATCTCAATTTAACTTTTTGGTTTTCTTGTCCTCCAAATAAGTAAAATGCTGCCTGATAATCAATTTAATATTTGCAAACCCTTTTTATTCATAGTCCAACAGTGTTAAAATAGACCCCCGAGTCTAGTGCCAAAAGCAAGATATCGACATCTTAAGCTTAACAACTCTTTTGTCGCAATAAACTACTCACAAACTGCTTCCTTTCTCACTTCAAAATAAGATCCTGAAACATAAATGAAACATAAATACGGCAAACTTGATGCACTTTTATCTGGGGCTCAGCTTACCCCTGCTTTACCACAGAAAGTTCCATACTGACAGCAAATTAACAATAATGCAATTCCTCACAGCCCTAAACAATATAATTGAACGCTGCTAATGTACACAAAAGTTTATTTTCAGGACAGTACCAATCCAATAGCATCAGGAAGACATGGGAAGTTTTATACTAGTAGCCCCAATTTCTACATTTTCACATTCCCAATCACCTTCAAATGGTAATCTCAATCCCCCAAAATAATAAAAAAAAAAAACCTTCTGTTGGAAAGCTTTGGCTAATGAATACGTTCCTTCTGTATTCAGCCACAGACAGAAGTTTTCCTTGTAATCTGATATCAAACCACTTAAAAAATAAATTCAACATAAAAAAGCAATATTGAGGCAGCCAATTAAGTCAGGTTCTTGAAGTGTTACCCTCTGAGCTTGTGTAATGAGGGCCATAGCTCTGCTGTGAAGTCTGCAAGCTGCCACTGGTGCTTTTATTCACCTACATCCTAATGAGTGGACCCCAATGAGCAGTGGAGAAGCTTCTGTCCTCTATCAAAAAAAAATCTAAAGATGTTGGAGAAAGATCAAATATTCTAATAAAAACTCAACACCCATCAACAAGAGGTTTTTCTTTCACCTGTAAAGACAATTAAATGAAGGGGCTTCAGGCATAGGCTGTCAATACATTTTGAAGTTCACTTTTAACCTGAAGCCATTTTATCCCTGGCTTAATCAAATCCATAAAGCACAAGGGAGTGTCCTAAAAAAGCATCTGCCCCCGGTTCCAGCTCTGCTATGCTGTTGCTCAGTTTCAAAATAAAACTAGCCTAATCCAATTTCAGCAGTTTTCACTTGCTTGGCATTGAAATTTAAATGTGGCCTGATAATAATGTTTAACGTGTTTGCCACCCTCAACGTTTTTTAAAAAGGGTGTGATATAAGAATGAAAAGGGCCTTATTTTTCTGTTCGCAAAGCTCTCTGAGGCTTTCTGTTGCTTTTTTGTACACCGAGTGCTTGGTCTCAAAGAAACACAAGGACAGCTCCGGATTATGGTTCTGTATGCGTCTTTCATTGCTTTTAATATGCAAATAAAAGATTAGCTTTGAAAAGAAACTATTTGGCACTGAAATCGTTTCTACCCGGAGGTAAGTGTGAACCACTTTTTTTTTTTTTTTTTCTTTCTTTCTTTCCGTCTCAAGATTAGACTTAACCACTTCACTCGGACACGCCATGCTAAAAAGCTGTGAAGGACACCGGGGTACCACAGTCAAAGCACAAAGAGCCACAGCCTCTACGTGCCGAGAAAACTGAACATTTCTATAATGTGACTCGGTTTAACTTATTCAAGTCAAAGGCATGTCAGTATTTCATCTGAGCCACGAAATTTAAATGACGACTCCGTCTGCACGTCTCAGGTACATCAAACAAATTGAGAAAACAACATCTTTGCATTTCATATCAGAAGCAAAATGGACCCGGGTAAATGACTTTGGTATTACACTGTCACAGAACCATTGCAAATGTGCCAGGGGAAGCAAATCCAGCGTTTCTTTTACAATTTAGTGCAGAGGGGCGAAAGAAGGATTAGGAAACCTTTCATACTATGGAACTCTGATCCTTGCATTAGAGATGCACAATGCACATGCAATGTCGACATCTATGTTTGAGTGGTAAACGCGTCCAAAATTTTGCACGTGAGCTAACACTGCAGTTATACGTAAGAAAATGTAACCCTTCAAACAGCTTTGGACAAACCTGATTATAATATGTCCCCCTCTAGACTGGTTTAAATGGTTCTAGGACCCGGCTACACATGGGAGAAACAGGAATCAAGGGGCTGCTGCAGCGTATGCTGCAAAAAAACAAGCAACACTCACGGATATGGTTTTCAAAAGTATTCACTCTTCTTGAACCTTTCCATACTCTAAATTACACCCACAAATGTCAGTTTTCATAGGATTTTTTTTTTTTTTTGTGATAGACTAAGACAATCAAGCAGGTTGTCGCATAGTGAAAAGACAAGCATATAATATTCCAAAAATATTCCAAAATCTACCAAACATTAATAATCATTCCCTCCTCTGAGACCTCAAAATAAAAATCCTTTGTAATTAAGTGGTTTCAAAAGCCAGAAGTCTAATTAGTAAACACAGAAATGCCAAAATAAATGCGCCTTTTTTCTTATATGCAAAATGCTTATATCTTTATCTTTTTTTCTCTCCATCTTTCTCCTATCTACCCATCTCTTTATGTCTCTCTCCACCTTTCAGTCTGTGTCCTATTGTACCTTTCTCTCTATTTATGATGTATGTATTTACTTACCAACCTCAGTGTTATGAAGTAATAGGGAGTATTTCCCCTCCCAACAGCCAAGCCAGGTCAAAACCTCTTATTTCATGACTGGATTTCCGCTGCTGGACAGGAGCAGGGCATGAAGCACTTGTGCTATTTTGTATACTTATATCAGGAGTTGGAGAGTTATTCCTGCTGCTACATACAAAAGAGTAAGGGCTGCCATCATCACGAAATTAAAAAAAAAATGCAGCTATTCGTGTCTTCTTTGCAGGTGGTCATTCGGTCATTCGCAGACTTTGTCAAATTTGGCCCTTCATAGGTTGCAACATGTTTTGGTGGCTCTGTGTGCTCACAGGAGTGTATGTGTTCACCTGCGTGCGAGCACTGACTTGGATAATGATACAATCCTTACGGTGAAGTATTGTCTTAGTATCCTGATATAAATTTGCCTTCTTTGACAAAGACATCTACTAAAACTTTGCAATGAAATTTATACTTTATGATCCTTTATTAATTGAGCTGTCAAGATAACAGCACCCTTTATTGTTTGAGGAATTGAACATGTGGACACATGGAGATTCACATTGGTGAACTGCAGATTTGCCTGTCTGTGCGGAGGGTGTAGAATTGATCTGGGTGCATTATTCAAGGGGTTAAGTACCCTCTGGGCATTCATGGAATCACAGGCAGACTCATGGTGGTTAAGGATTATTGAGCGGGGGATAAGGGAAATGGAGAAATGTGCAAAGTGGAGAGTCACCAAATAATTGGATTAAACAAATAAATGTGTGTTGAATGTATAATCAGAGAACCGAAGCACCAAAATGTGTCCTTCCAGAACTGGTCGGGCCTTAAATTAAGTGTTTCCCGCTGATTTGGTAAATACCTGAAGATTTTCCCCACATACCTTTCATTAACATTTCCACTCTTAAGTAGACCTTCTTGCCTTTCAGTCTCTCTCCAAACGTCGTCAGTGTCCGTGTTGGCAAGCTGGCAAAATGGCACTGCACGTCTTATACGTTCCCTGACCTCTTTCGAGCCAACAGAATGCAGCCAGTTTGTGCCTGAGTAGCCTAATTGGGTTGACAGCGCGGCGTCCAGCTCTTGCACACATACATGACGTCCAGTTTTCTGACAGTGTGTCCAGCCTCTGCAGTTCTTCGGCTGTCGAAGGACATATCTCTTGAGGAACTGTTTAAACAGGCAGCCATGGACACCTTGATGCTTTTGGATTTACCAAACGGTAGTCCAGTGTTTGAATATTTATTGTTGAACTGCAAGCGCTAACACAAAAGCCATCAGCTAAGTGGTGGTTGATGAATAGATTATGATGATCAAAGTAGGAATGTGTTAATTTTTCTTCCATGACTGCGCATTTGTGGTTTTCATGAAGCAGAAGGAAATGGGTAGCGAGTCTCTGGATGAAGTATGATCATGTTGAAAATGTTGTGGGGGACAAGCACTTTAAACAAGGTTGTGTAGGTCGAGTGGTGCAAGAAAAGGAAGGAGAAAGAGAGGCAATGTAGGAGTACATGTGGCTGGCTTCATGAATTCATTTCCCCTCTCCCCGGTGTCAGGGGCACCTCATCTGAACCCATAACAAGGTGACAGCAACTGGTCTTGCCTCAGGTTTCGACCTTTGGAGTTGTCTGGCTGCCCGTCTATGTTAATTAAAAAGGAGAATGAGATTGGGCAGCATGGGCACACCGTTAGACAAAAAAAAAATTGCTTAACTGCATCATCTTAATGACAGACTTCCACAAGTTTGCAGGTAGTAGCAGGAGTTTAATAGATAATGATTCATGCTGGAAGCTTGATTTCTCAATATAACTTGGGTGAAGCGCCACATGCGCACAGATCACCATGCACATTTGGACCTTGTTAGGCTGGTGTTCTCATCATCCGAAGCTAGGGGCTAACGGTTCGTCTTTATTCCAGAGTTACCCAGGACTTGGCGTCCCAAACTTCACAAGCACTTCACAGGCTGACTGAATAAACCTCCTTTGTGGCGTCCTCTTTCTGTGAGGGAAACAGTACTGGCGAAGTTCACCGGGAGAGCATTTTTAGTGCAAAGTAAGTGGGCGATCAGGAGATGTCATCAATTCCAATGCATGCCAGTTGCCACGGAAACAGAAGTAGAGAGGAGGCTTTTCTCAAGGATCCTGTTAAACATTTAGAATGTGCAGGCTCAGAAAAACACAGGAAAAAAAAACAAGAAATCTGTTCAGAATGGCTTTCTGCATTCATATTGATTTTTTTTCTTCTTCTTTATGCCATGTAAATATGGGTTTAAAAATAAATTCTATCTATAGAAACAATTGGTCTTGGTTAAGTTTCTGGAACGGATCGATTACCCAGGTCCCAAACCACCCCAGCCTAAAATAATGCTTTAAGCAGCACAGCTAAATTTACTGATGGCAAGTTTTATGTCACTATCTAAATCACAACTGCTTATGTAACGCACACATTTAGAGATGCATCACTTATGACAAACAATGTGGGACTCGCTGATTATATTTGTCGATTAACACAAAGTACAACACGTCGCTGCTTCTCATTCTTCCTCCCAACTTGGCCTTTATCTCCACAAGTGTACATCTCTGTGGCGAAGCTTAGCTGAAGAGCACAACAGTGGTGTGGCACTTCCTGATTGAGGATCCCCCTCTCCGAAGGTAATCTTCAGTAGACAGGCCTTAAATGGGAAAGGGCTCTCACAGTAACGAGGTGGGCTCAGCAGATAGGAGCGCTGTGTAATTCCTGTTAATTACTGTCCTGGAGGAGATAAGGCCTGGTTGGAGAGGGCTAAGAAGAGTGATAAGGAGGATCAGGGATGTGCCTGGAGGATTTTTCCAACCCTTGGGCAAAAACAGTTGGGTAGTCAGGTAAAGGTCTCGGGTTTGAAGTTACCTTGAGTTTGGAAAGCCACAATAATAACTTTCTTATTTGCACTTGGTTCTGAATTTAATTAAGTCTGCCACATAAGTAGAGCAATCTCCGTTAGGGTATGTGCCGCTACATTGTTTGAATGCAAAACAGAAATCATACTGCATTCTTGACAGTAGAGACAATGAAAAACTTACAAAGGTTGCTGCAGGCTCCCATATTGATGGATCATCTTTAACTTCCAAAATGTTTTACTTGACAAAACGTGAAGAGAACTTTATCATGGACTCATCATGGGCAGTCGTCCATTCTCTTCAAGTAGCCTTACTATCCCAACACTATATGAAGGAAAATATATGTTTTGACTTACACTGTAAAAACTTAACTTATTTTACAATGAGTGAACTTCATTATTCCATTACTTTAATGTTGTTTTCTTTTATGGCTCTGCTAGCTCTACCAGTAACTAACTGTAGTAACTAACTGAGCGTATGCAACTTTTTACTGTCCAAGTAATTGCATACAGCATATTGATCAGTTCAATGTTGTTTTAATATTTCTAAAAAGATCTTTGACTATACAAGTATATATTTAAAATATTTGTTTTTCACAAAACAAGGGCCAAATGAGAAGCAGTTAATATCACTGACCCTTGGAAATGCAACACAAAGCTGGATTGGAGTGACACTAACCTATCTAAAAGCCCTACAAATGTACTATAATTTACGAAAAATTAGAATCAATTCGAATTTGAATTGAATACAATTTTCTTTATCCATAGTCAAATATTTTTCAGTATCCATATATTTTCTTTTGTATGGTAAATACTGTCTTTTGAATCTTAGATGCATATAGTTGCAAAGGATGAACAAGTGTTGTTAAACTATCAAGTTGGGATAGAACTCCATAGAAATTCTTCAAAACGTCTTAAAAACCTTGAACATTTTCATCTTTTAGATATTCCAGCAAAGACTTGCTCCTTTGAGACTAAGTGTACAAAAATGAGGGTGGCTGAAGAAATTTACTACAATGATGTAGGCATTGGTTGTTTGGATTTGCTTTCGCTTGTGACATATAATTAAATAGTTAATCAAAACAAGAATTTGGCGCTACATTTATTGTGCACCTAAAAATATACCCACCGATGCCACAGCATGTTTCCTTGGCACGACTAGAGGGATTTTCTTTTAAGAATAGTTCAAAGAAATTCACCACACACACACACACAAAAAAAAGAAAAAAAAAACATGAACCCTAGGAGACCCAATTCATTTCTTTGGCATATTCCAATCCTCCATTAGCATGCGCTAGGGATGGATCTTACAAGTTGTCAGTCACCTCTGCTCTACCGTGAAATCAGACCAAATCCCTGTAGCTGTTTATCTCGTTTCTATACCACAGCTGCGTCATCTTTTCAAACCTCTGACCGGATAACAAATAGGGAGGTCGGTTCGTGTATGGAGAAGAACAAGTAATATGGGGGGGGACACCCATTTGAAAAATAAAAGGATGAATACGGGGTGTGTTTTTTTTTTTTTTTTTAGTGTTTTTTTTTATGAAGAACTAAACACTTCCTGTAAACGGCCGCGACTCCCCAAGGCTTCAAGAACAAGGATATATAAGCCAATATTGGAGGAACAAGGCTAGTTGTCTAAATGCATTACTGTAATAAAACCTGCGAGGGAGAAGTAGTTCTGTGTATCTACATGCTGACCTTGTTAGTATTAAATTCTTGAATTGCTCTCTGGGGTGTGCATGCTGGCAGAGGCACCGGTGGTCTGACTGTAAACTCCTCATTTCTTACTTTTTTTGGCCTTAATTCCTGTCTTTGCGTGCCGCTTATTAACGGCTTGGGAAAGGAATTGTCTTCTTCACTCAACAGCTCATCATTAGCCGCTGAAGCATGTTTTTGCACTTGTTACACGCAGAAACACAAAGATCTTAATTACCTCTCAGGCACCAGTAGGGGCTGGTTATACCCACTACATCTCATTAAGCAGTCGCTACTGGAAAGAATCAGTCATTTATGAGGTGTCTGTAAAGAACATACGACACCTATTTATCAGGTTGAGAAATGACGCTGCTCACAATATGCGAGTGCGTGGCAGTAAATCACGTTCTGTAAATTGTGGCTCTTAAGGACGAGTGTTTTATAATTTTAGGTTCTCACAAGGAGGGAGTCGTTTTGAAAGCTTGCGGAAAACTTATTTTCTTTCGACAATGCTCTGCAAAAGCGCATGGGATTGAGTATGCGGGATGGTCCTCCTGAAACGCACGGGGCTGTGTGCAATTTTCACATTCGTCGTCCGTAATGAAGTCTAATCTCATCGTATATTACAATTAAATTAGACAAATTAGAACACTATGCCTAATGAGCCCGCCGTTGTTTAAGATATTAGACACCTAAGATCATTTGTGTGATAATTACAAGAACACTTTGAAAATGTACAAGGGTTTTCTGTTTGATCAGACATGATACACACCATCTAAAGCAATACTCTGTTGGCTTTTTTTGTGCCATAGAGGTGGAATTGAAAAATGCAATCAATTTAACACCCTGTTCTCCTTAATTTTTATCCTTCAGGATTAACTATGGAGCCTATAAAGGTAGCAAAAGTAGTGTTTAGTTGTCTGCAGTTTAGGTTGGGCCATGGTAGCTGCTAGAGTGACATGACAAGATCCAATATGCAATTTATTAAGCTACATGGAGAAGAATATACACAACCTCCTGTGATAAGTGCCTTCTTCTAAACTAAGGTTAATCCTTTTGTCACACAGCATTAAAGGAAGCTGTTTACATTGCATCTCAGCTAAAAGATACGTCTAAATACGGCATGTCGAAACTTTAATGGGTTGATAGTGGTGAGATCAAGTTAAACAAGATAAGGAGAGAGGGGGAGAGCTGAGGAGCTTGAAGAGGCGGCAGGAAGGGTAGATCTGAATAAGTTAAGCTTGTGTCTTGACTCAAGAGGAAATGCAACCAGGATTAGCAGAAAAAAAAATTAAATGTCTTTGTTTTTTGTGGAGAATATTTGGCTTAGTCTTCTTTAAGACATTTCTTAAAGAAATTGCAAAACCTTGATTATTTTTCTGATGTATACGCAAATTCACCCGAAGTAACCTGTTAGACAGTAAGCGAGCGTCTGTGGCTTTACAACAAGCCCAAAAAATTAGAAGGTTGTTGGTTCATTTCCAGCTGTCCTGCGTCGCATGTCGATATGCTCATTGGCAAGGCACTTTACACAAGTTGCCGACCAAATGAATGAAGGTGTGCGCTTTAGCTGGTGTGTTTGGGTGAAGCACTTTGAATGCCCTGTGTGATTAGCTGTATACACTTTGTCCATTTACTTGTCTTGCTGCCAAATATTCTTTCTTAGAGTCAAAAGACTGTCAATCATTTTAAACACATTATACTTGTGCAATCTCATTCTAATTGTACTTTCGTGTTTAACTTGCAAAGTAAGGTTTAATGGGTTTTTGACAGAGCTCATTGTTGCACAGTCAAATCTTAGAGTAATTAAGCTGGAATGTAGACTGGTGGTAAAATTTGAACCCACAACCTTTCAATTCCAAGGCGTCTAGCATACTGACTGAGCCCCTCTTGTGTTCAATGTTTTGTTTTTTTTTGTGTGGAAAATCTTTCCACTGTTGAATCATGGTCATCAGATTTTTTGTAAATAGCTCTGAGGTCAGTAGCAGTAACGAGCGCTTCTCAGGTCGTCGTTGATGTCTTTCCACCGTGGCGTTGATCAGTTAATAAAATGCATTAATTTAGCCGAACCTGGCAGTGAATTGCCCTTTTAAATCCAGTGGAAGTGCCAATGGTGTACCTCTTTTTTTCAGCGAGTCAATTGACAGTTCGAGAAACTTTTCTTTTTTCCTGTGACCTAATAAAAAACGAAGGGTGTCATCCTGGTGAAAAAAAGGGACATTGAGAGAGGACAGTTCTGGAATTAGGTTTCTGATAAAGCCACTCAGGCTCCACATGACCCAGTTTCTGCTAGACTACTGGTAAATGATACAAACAAAACCTGACATGTAGTGTTTAAGAGTCTGAAGTGTGCAGGGTAAACACTACACCACAAAAATTCAATTTTTGTGCCGTAGCATCATGCATATCTGCACGTTCATCCTTTGTGGCAGGGGCATTCATGCAAGAGACCCAACCGGGGCAATAGGGAAGAAACACACCACAGATGCTGATACTTGGTAACATCATTTCTTATCAATAGCGACTGGAATATCTAACTGTGGGCTGTAATGTTTGCTCACAGGGTTGACCAACCTGAACTATGACACTTCTGGATGGAGCTACATCCATGGTATAAAATGATATTCTGAATCTATCTGCATGCTTATATTGCTTGCTGAATCTTAGATATATTATGCCCGATTAAAAAGAAAATATTCAGTATCCGTCAACTGCATTTTTTGCTATGTGTAAAGAAATTAGGTGTAGAGCTCTGCATGTTTTTTGTGTGTGTGTGTTATGTGCAAGTAAGCAGATATAGAATATTTTCCCACCCACATTTTATGGAGCAACTGTAAAGTATGTTTTTGACTTTTTACTAAGTTTGTGTTTATTTCACAAAACGGGAGTACCTGAGGAATGGTGAAAAAACCCGCTCTAATGTGGGGACATTTACAGTGCTGAGTGCTGCTGCTCCATTGAGATTCAGAAGTGCAGTTTGCTTATTGTACCAGCCCGGCATAAAAATGACTGTTGATGTGTTGGCATTTAAACAAGGGCAACACGGCCGAGCTTCTCTGACCCGACCGAAAACATTGAGGGGGTTGCAGAAGATTGGGTGCAGGACTAAAACGGAGAGCCGAAATGATTCATGACAGCTACCGGTGGTTTAAAAGTCAAAAGGATTTAATTTTTTTTTTTGGGGGGGGGGGTTTAGTCTTGCATGCTCGCGCCAAAAAAACATCCCCGCTGATGTATCTAGAGCTGAAACCGTCTGCATTTGCATTAGTTTAACAAAGCGAATAAACCCGAGTACGAACACGCTTTGCAGAGCACTTTGCAGGCTAGTTTCCTTTTCATCCCCGCGCTGCTCAGATTCGCTTGTAATGAGCAGCTCTGATGACCGGCACCCGGAGGTCCTCCTATGCAAATGAGCGCATTCTGTTTGTGTTCCGCAAATACAGGGCAATAAAATAATGCAGGCAAAGACAGGAGAGAAGCACTGTTCACTCTACGGCTCCCTTGCCCCAGAGTGCTCGGTGAATTATTTATGAAAGTGCTGACAGAAGAGGAGCAGGTTCAACAAGGCGCATTTCTCTGGGGGGCAACACCAACCAACACTCAGGTGGAGCTTGGTTTGTCTCGCGGCCTCTGGATTTTAATGATGGTCCACTGGACTCGTTATGCGAGCGCAGCTTTTCTCCTGTGTCAGCTGAAAAGAGAGGTTGTGTATAAATCTGTAAACTCTGCTGTATGTCTATTTTACCAATATTACTCCAAAATGATGCGTTCACCCCATTGCTTCCTTTACTACATTATGCTCTCCTCTACCTTCTCTGCTTTATTTTCTATCTTATTTTGCTGTGCCCTTATTCAGGATGTCTATATCTGAATTGCTTTCATCCCCTCTGTACGCCTACGCTTCACCGCCATCCTATATGTCTGTTGTTTCCCCAAAGCACGCTACTTATGCTATCACAGATGACTGACGGAGCATTTCACATAATGTAAATTATTCTTCTGAACCCAGATTAGCTAATGGAAAGTCTTGTTAATTCTGTTTTTTTTTTATAATGAAAAAAAGCATTTAAAAAAGACAGATGATTTTAACCTAAGCTGGCATGCAAACCAGATTTAAACGCAGAAACTAAACATCTTATTATGCACAAATTTGAATTTAAGATGATTATTGTGTTGAAAACCTACAATATCCAGCAGTGAACCAAGATTTGTCAGTCTGTATGCAATCATGCAGCAAATGTAGCTTTAAATCACAAAGAATTGTGGAAAAAGCCCCACAAATGAGTATGTAACATGAATATATGTCTCATTTAGGCGTCGGGGCACCTCTTCATGTGAGTGGAGTATCATAGAGGTTCCCAGCGCCGGGTTTGCGGGTGTAGTGGTTAGCGAGATTAGCCTGTGAACCCCTTCAGGAGCCCCCTACAGGGTTGTATCAGCGCGTTGTGGATATGGCTGCTGCTGATAAAACATAAAACACGTCAATAAAACTTTCATCTCTTCAATAGCGGTTCCCAAAATGAGCTGTTCAAAAGAAGAATTGAATAAGCGGCTATGTAAGAGAAGGAAATCCACTGAATTAATAATGGTTTATGTTGCAGTTTGTTTATTCTACTCGCATTACTTGGTGTTCTTGGGAATATCGTGCTTTCCTGCGTTTTCCTCACTTCAGGGATATGCATTTAAAGTTTATTCCATCCCTACTGATTATGAGATGGAATATGACAAAAACCTATGTACAAGAAATCAGTTTGTGGTCAGTTCAGCTTTTTTCGACATAGGGGAGAAAAAAAAAACATCAGACGGGCAATCTGGTAATAAAAGGAGGAAGATGGTCAGCAACAAAGCCCAGGCTGGCTGCAGCTTTTAAATGATGTGCTGAGGTGATAAGAGGTGTGTCAAGGAAATCTGACCCATAATGTTATACCACCAGCAGTACCCTGAACAGCTGCAACCAAACAGGATAAATCCTTGAGGTACTATTTTTTTGAATCATCTTGATCTAGTCCTCCTGTCTTCCTCTGACATCAGCCAGGCATGTTGGTCCCCAGAGTTTCAGCTCACAGGTTATTTTCTCTTTCTCAGACCATTCTCTATAAACCCAAGAGATTGTTGTGCCTGAAATTCCCACTAGATCACTTAAATCCCCTTCTCTTAGCCATTCTAATGCTCGGTTTGAACTTGAGCAAGTTGTCTTCATCTCATCTGGAGGTCTCAGTCCATTTAGCTGCCTGCAGGTGACTGGCTGATCCCCTGTTTGTGTGAACGAGCTTTTGAACAGGTGTACCCAATACAGTGGCTAGTCGGTGTATAACTGTACTGACATGTGCAAGTTTTTTTTTCATGACTCAAATCTTCAAGAAGCTCATAATGCTGCCTTCAGCTCATTTATATATATATATATATATATATATATATATATATATATATATATTTTTTTTATTTATTTATTTTTTTTTGTCTGTACTTTTAAGTAGTTTTATTGTGTCTGTGTATCTTTAGTTGCTGCTTATATTGTCAGTTATAGTTATGAATTATCCTGCTCAGCTTGATCGGCCTTAGTGTCATAGAGTTTCCCCTAGTTATCCTCAAATGCAGTTCAAAAACATTAAACTGTGAAATTTACTTCAGTACAATGCTGACTGGAGTCCACAAAGCAGAAGTGAGCTGTAGCACTGTTAGCATCCAACTACCAACCCATGTCGACATTCTCACAGTTCTTGCAAATATTTCCGATCTTCCATTCGTCTTTCTTTCTCTATCAAGTTCCCAGAGTGCTGCAACACAATGCTGGTGGAGTCTTTTTTTTTTTTTTTATCACTGATGTAACATTTTCATCCTGACTCTGTCAGCACAATAGGGAAACTCAAAAACTTCTCCCGTTTTACTTCAAAAAGAGTCACAAAGAGAACCGGATGTTGAGCTTAATGCATTCACCTTTTCATAGTAAGAGCTAGCTCATCTCACCAGGGGAGGTCCAGGCTGATAGCAGCCGGATAGCACTGCTTCAGACATGCTTCATTCTTATGAGAAATACTTTGCCATCTTCATAGTCTTTTCCGGACCTTGGTGCTTCTTAAGTTGTAAAATCCGAAACCTTCTCGTCGAGAACTCCACACCCAGTTTAAGAAGTGCTAATTTTGACACTGAGAAGGTAACGGATGTAAATCCTGACCTACTTAAACACAAAATAAACCCAGCAACTATCTCTGAGTATGTACCGCTGCTCGCCTCTCCTCTCCTGACCCCCGTGATGCCGGGGCCCTCCTTGGGGCAACAGCATAATCTGGCAGCACCTTCGCTTATAGGTCTTCTCGCTGTCAGTCTCACCTTTCCAGAGGATGAGCACGTCAGGTGTTTGCAGTGAAAATCTCAGCTACCACCGTCTCCCCCAGGGCTCACTTGTCAGCCGGAGCAGCACCTCCGATGTTTGACCTCAAGGGAGCAGACGGAGGAAAAAAGGGCAAAAGACGGGGGTAGTAGGAAGCAGTTATGGTTTATTTGTGGTTATTTAATGTCTGATGAGAATATTATGCTTAGCTTGTAAGTTATTACACATGTCAGCGCCACATACAATTGCAGACGTGCGTTTAGAGCGAGCTAAAGGGCCGGAAGACGAGGTGGAGTTGTGACTGAAATTGACTAGATTAGTTATTTAGCTCAACCCTAGTTGTCATATTGTACAGTAACTTGGCTGGAAACCGGAGTTAGCTTGAATCCTCAGTGAGTCAGGCTAACTAGCTTGGATGTGTCTTTGATCTCCAGCGTTTTATCTCCTGTTTGAAGTGTCTGCCAGCCATTGTGGCACCCGACTCCTTGAAATTAGCTAGCTTCTCGCGTCTCTTTACACGCGTCCTGCTGAGTTTGCATACAGGGTGTTTATGAGCTGTGAGTATTTCAGCTTTTCCGTCTTTGTAGATAAGTTTGAACATTGTTTCAAAGCGTAAAAGAGAGGAAAAAACGAGCACAGTTTGGTTTTTTAAAATTCCTAATTGCCAGCATCCCAATTAGATGGCTGATAAAATCTGCTTGGATGGGTGTATTTCTGAGTGGCCTGGCTTTATCTTCTTGTTTGTGTTTGTTGATCATGTATGCAATTTAAGTGCTATTTTATATGAAAGAGCAACATAAAGTAGCACGCCATTAATATGCAGTGACTTTAAGGATGGTACAGTAGCATAAGAAACTCCTTTATTGTCTTATAATGGAGAAAATCGCAGTTCATTCAGTTTATAGTAATAATAAAAAAATTGCCAATCTAATCTAAAGTTGGTTCTAGAGTAACAGAGGATGCCAAAAATAAAAAGTTAAAATAAATATCGTAGTACATATTGCACAATTATTGATAATATGGCATGCTCAGGTTAAAAAGATGAAATGTATAGATTTATACACAAACTGGCCAGCCTGGCAACGAGATCCTTAATCAGAGATTGCAAAGATCCAAAGCAATGGGACAAGCGCAGCAGAAAACCTGTTAAAGGCTGCAGCAGTAGAGGCTGGAGGAGAGGTTTGCATTTCAGGAGGACAATGATGGAAAAAAAAAAAAACACAGCACAAGCTACAGTGGTAGAGTTTAGATCAGTGGTGTACACACTTTACCTCAAAGGGTAAGATCATCAAGCTTAAAGTCAGATTTTTAAAAATGAAAAAATATATATATATTGTAATGCCATAAAAAAGTTCTGATTTTTTTCTGCACGAAATTGAACTGTAAAGCATTGCAGCTGTGAAATGTTAAATGGATCTCCTGTGTTTACCTGAGGATTGCAAATGGTCCCGTCAACGCTTTGAACCCCCACGACCCCACCCTCTGCTCGGTTTAAATCAAAGAACGTTTTCCCTTGTTAGAATGGCCCAGTCAAAATCCAGACCGTAATTAAATTGGGAGTTGGCAATCACACTTGAAAATTGTTGTTCACACATCCTTTCAGTCCAATTCATCTGAGCCATTTCACAAAGGAGGAGGAGCAAAGTTTTCAGCCTCTAAATGAGCCGAGCTGGGTGTGCTGACTGAGAGCGGCGCTCCTACAGCAGATTGACCCTGGGGAGATGAATACCAATATACACTAATATTATATTTCAGAAAGATGCCTATGAGGGGCTGAATACAAATCCAAAACACATTATTCTTTTTTTTTTTTCCAGAATAGTGAAATGTTCCTTTCACTTGATAATTGTGATATTTTTTGTAGGTCTATTACAAGAAATACATGCAAAAAGTTGTTTAATGGGTATAACTTCGCTCCCGATATACTTTAAACTCGGTTTCTTTGAAAGTGAGATATACCGGAGCTGTTGTATTCACAGAAAACAGATTTTTAAATCCCGGCTGAACACAACCTGCTGCTTTTTGTTATCTGGTTTGGACTGAGCACTCATTCAGCCCCGCGTGCCGGGAAGCGCGGTTTTGGCCCCCGCTCTCCCCACCATATTCCACGCTGACACCAGCCTGAAATTAAAGTCACGGCGACGCCACGAGCCGCTCCGTTCGCCATTACAGCACACGTCCCCAGCCGATAAAGAATTGTTCTGCTGTATCACATTTCCGGCACTGCCGCCTAATCTGGCTCTCTGCGGTGCATTTTCACAGTCTCTATCCATTATTTCGGCACTATTCCCCAACAATCAGATATGGCACGTCCCCACTGAAAATCCCCAACTTTAACCTCGTGAAGAAGCTTGCAGATTGAACTATCTCAGCAGTTCCCAGCTTCTCTGAGCTGACAGAATGTCTTCATAGCGGCTCAGGGCTCCGTTGCGCCCATCTGCGCGTCATCTGAAATTTGACAGTCAAGCATGCAGGCACGCACCCGTACGCACGCGTACACACATGCATGAATACTCTCCACTGAGAAGCAGGGGGCCAATTATGGGATACCGTGACAGGGAATGGCTGTAGGGGAGTCACTGTCCCCTCGGGCGGACCAACGGTGCACACGGCTCTCTGCCAGCATGTCCACCAACAGTGAAAGGAGCCCCGCGATGCCGCCGACTGGAAAAACAAAGGCGGGATGCAAACCTTAGAGCTGTTGAAGAGGATGTGTTGCTGTTGTTCCAGCAGGCACTAAAATCAGATCATATTGAACCGCGGCGCTCCGTGTTCACTCACCCACTCACTGACTTCATTGGATAAAAACCAGCTCAGGTTTTCCATAACAAGCTCATCTCTCGGGTTAAAATCGAGGTTAATGCACAGGCAGTTCCCAGTTCAAGTTTCTGCTGGCACGAGATACTTGTGTCAGATCTTCTTCATGCACGGGCTTTCCTTTTAGAAGTTATAAGTCATAAGAAGAGCTGCAGTGACAACTTTAATATGAGCGGTGAAGTAATATGTATATGTTATGCCTTTGTATCTAAACGTAAAATGAACTTCAAGTTACCGTTATTTAACTATATACATTAAACAAAGTCTCTGTTAACGTTCATGGGGACTTGGTGTTTGTATTTTTAAAGACTTTCCTGTTCACTGCCGCATGCTTCTTCTACACAAGCTCTTCATGGTGAAAGTTGGTAGTTTGACTGCTATGTTCATACGCAGTCCTGTAAAATAAAGATGGTATTCAGCTTCTTATCAATAAATAATCAAATTTCAACGTCCAGTCTGTTTATCGCAGGAAAAGGATATTTAACTGTACTTAGATATAATATTAACTTTGCTTTATTCCTTTAAAAATACTCACCTGTACACTGTGACTTTCTCCTGCATTGTTTACATTTCAATTACTTTACTTTTAAATCACTGCTGCACCTTAGACTGTATTTTAAATCTACTGTAAATTACAAGCTGTATTCTTGCACAAATGCTCTTGCACAATCAATTCTGCACATACAAATGTTTTAAAAAAAAATACTCACCTGTACACAGGGGCGGTTCTAGACAGGGGCCAACAGGGGCCCATGCCCCTGTAGAAATGGTTCTGGCCCCTGTACTAAAGACATGATATTAAATACACTTCTCATAATTATTTGCAATGGCAAAGAAACCATAACTGATTGGTCAATATTATGTTTTACCAATACAGTTTTACTCTAAAAAGAATTTAAAACTTAAGATGTTTCACGTTTAGCTTTAGTCGTATTGAAAGGGGGGTAAAGTTTTCAACTGCTAGATCAGGGGTCTGAAACCTGCAGTTCCAGAGCCACACGTGGCTCACTTAATATTATTACAGAGTTTAATATTGCCATTTTATTGTTTTTTAAGTTTTTTGTTCTGTGAAAAAACACTGGCCCCACCTTGGCCCCCCTGGTAAATTTGGTCTAGAACCGCCACTGCCTGTACACTGTGACTTCTCCTGCATCGTCTACATTTAAATGTTTTACTTTTAAATCACTGCTGCACCTTATAGTGTAATTTAATTTTTACTGCAATTTACCAGCTGTATGCAACGAAATTTCGTTCTGTACGCACTCTGTGCATACAAAATGACAAATAAAGTTGTCTAAGTCTTGAATAAAACAAGGTTTTATTTCAGCGGATGTTTTACCCTTCATAGTGAAGCGTACCAAATTCCTACATTTCTTCCTACAATTCCCACACTTTCTGCCAATGGGACGACGCGGGGGAACTGATGGTAAAATGTGACCCATGATTTTCCATTTCTATGTTTCAGCCTGTCCCTGTTGGAGTTACAGGTGTTTTTAGGGGTCAGTGTGATGCTGCAGGGTCCAGTTTTGCTTACACTTTATTTATTTTTTATAGATGCTTTTATTTTTCTTCAAGCACATTCTGACGCACGGTCGAATTTAAGATGGCTTCTAAGATGGGGAGCTGGCCTGTTCGTACAGCAAAGCATCCCCAACGCATGACACTTCCAACTCGGTTTTAGAGTTGGTATCAGGTAATTTTACCAGAAGGCTGTATTTGGTTCATTACCAACATTTAATTCCTCCTGGTGTCCAAATTATTACGTTTTAGACTCTACCATTCAAAGATTATTGCAGTAGTCCTGGTCTTTGTCTAGATCGTCTCGCACAAATGCCAGTCTTGCTTTCAGGTTTTTCCTAGAAAGCGAGGGCATATTGCCCGTCAAAGTTAGGTTTTCTGATCGTATATGTGCATCCCTGCACATCCACAGCACAGTAGTTTAATTTATCCTAATGTAACCAACTCCTACCAATTAATATTAATTGTCTGAATCAAAGCTGAGTCTTATTTCAAATGACTTTGCAGAGTAATGAGTGAATGTTTGGAGTTAGAGAGTTAATGTCAAAAATGGGTAACCATATGCTTTATAAGATGCTTCACAGCTAAATGCATGCAAATGTCTACAGGGCCTTTCAAAAATATTTCTACCTCCACATATGCAGACATTACACCCAGAATATTTGATGCATCTTAATGGGGTTTATGTCTTGGACAAAGTAACAGATAATTGTGAAGTTGGCCAAAAAGGATTTGATTTATTTTACATTTTACAAATGAAAGTGGTTGCGCTTTTTTTCCTGCTGGAGGCTAAACTTTCAATTTGGTTTCAAATGTTTTGCAACTGTGGACTTTGTTAAAAAACCGACTGAACCGTTTTGATCTACCTGACTTTTATGGGATGATTTTATTTAGCTTTTTATGCCTCTTTTTACACTAGGAATAACTCAAATGTGATTTATGTTGAACAGCGCTTTGTCACTGTGTGTCTGTGAAAGACGCTTTATAAACAAACCTACTTGCTTCCTTACATATATTTTCTATTTAACTCTATTTCCATCTTCTCATCAACTCTAATATCACCACAGCATGATACTGGTACCACCATAGTTTATGGCGGGAACACCGCAGGTCCTTATACCTCTCTAGTTAAAAAAAAGGATCATTTTTAGTATTCCTTTCAATACATTTTCTCACTTGAGCAGGGAATCTCTGCAGCTCCTCCAAAGTTACCACAGGCCATGTCTGATTGATGCTGTCCTGGCCCAGCGTGCCAGTTTAGGCTGCTGGCCCTGTGTTGTTAGGCTTGCAGTGCGACCGTAGACTTCAAATTGTTGGATTATGGGTTGAACATAGTTTGGTAAGATGTTCAAAGCCCAGTTTACCAGTTCTTGGCTCACAAGTTACAGTTCATGTTTATCACTCTGTCTTTTTTCACTGCTGCTCTCCCCACCTACACATCTGTGCCCGACACAACAATTAACACAGGAGGTTTAAAGGTTTTGGTGCCTTTAAAAATAAATAAATAAAGGTTACCCCTAAAATAGGGATCCTTTAAGTCTTAGACAAATTGGAAATATTGCTTTATAACAAAAATTGCAATCATTGCTCGCTGTTTTCTATTTATTATATTTTAAGAAATAGCCTCACGAGGAGAGAAAAACATATTTTCTGTGTGCCCTAAATTATGTAAGGATATCAGTGTGCAGGGATGTGACTCACTGCCTGCTCGACTCAAATAATCCCCACAGAGAGAAAGATAATATTTGACATTTTTGTATAAAGGGAAGCCAGTGAATCAGGCAACAAGGAGGGTAATATTTCCTGACAAACTTGACAGCTGACAGCAAAATAAACATGAGAATCAGGAGACGGTGGCAGTTTCCCCCAACTCTTTTGATGAGGGCTATCGTGCTCTATGTTTTTCACGTTGAAAAACTCACAGAGATCTGTGTTTTAGTGCACGGCCTGCTGCAGCTGTTCCAGAGTCTCCTGTCACCAGAGCCAATAAGATCCCAAAGACAAGGGGGGGCATGTTTGTTTCACTCCCAGCCAATCAAGACTTGGCTTCAGCCCTCATGTCCCAACTTATAAGTCTGTCCTGGCTCTTTCAGCTTATACGTTTCCTCTCCACACAGACATGAATGTTATAGGTTTGGCCTTGTCAGTGACCCCCCTCGCTACAGGGGCTCCGAGCTTTCTATCATCATCACTGTAGTTATGTGCTTGCTGTCTGCGGCGCACCCCGAGGAGCTCTGCTGCCCGTTTCTTTGCTGCATTGCACAGCTTGCTCTGATTTAGGATATTGCTTGAAGTCGATAAACAATGATAATTGATGGACCCCCAAAAACTTGTTGGGGTCGTTACATTCACCTTTTTTATTGTTTTGCTCTTTTGGTTCCACAAGAACGTTAATAAGCATCTATCGACTGTTTGAGATTATGATTAAAGGAGCAATAAGCGGTATTTCACCACCAGGTGGCGCTTGAGCTTGTCTGTAGACCAAAACAAAACGTGTATCAAGCCACGCCTTTCTCTATCTACGTCAGCACCCATTCCCCCTTCTCCCCCATCGGCTGGTATGAGCCAATTTGCAAAGGATAAAAACACAGCAGAAAAGCATCACCTTTCAGAGGAACATGTCAAGTGAAGAAGTAACCAACTCATAACTTTATAATGCTGTTAGCAAGAGAACTGTTTGATCCGATGGGTGTGCTCTACACGACTTTGTGTCTGGCATTTTCTGTGCGGAGAGTGGGTAAGAGCTGAGGGGCAGCTGTTCACTGGCATGTGTGGCCGGCCTGGCTATGTAAACCAGAGATTGGAGAACAACACAGAGATATGCCGTGTGACTTTTAACCAAAGTCCATCTAAAAAGATACCTTTCGTCCTTCATAAAACTATTGTTTAGTTCATTGTATCTAAAATAATTCAATTGCGCTTATTGCTCCTTCAAATGCAGTTGCATTTGGAGCTTTTTAGCATTAAAGTTAGCTAACTCTAGCTAACGTAACTGATGTCCTGAAGCAGCTTATCAGATAATGGCTAATTTGGGTCTGGGGCTATCTCCCAAAAATACTGTGATGAATTTTAAAACTCTTCCTTTTTTTCCACTTTTATTGTTATCTCTGTAAAATATTGTTACTAAAATTTTGGGCCCATATTTCTAAACCATTGTTGCGTGTTCAGTCGATGGAGAGTTGTTGCCGAGGATGAGAGCTACATAGAATCAGGGTAATGGTAGTGTTGCAATTAACTGATTCTAAATTAGAGGGTTATTTTGCCTTTTTTGTAAGGAACTTGGACTAAATGTGGTAATTTTGTCAATTAGTCCATCATGCCTGAATGGTCACACTTTAAATTTTGTATTTTATAATGAACAGAGTCTTTAAACCCAGTTAGAACACAAATAGTATCAAAGAACCACCAAGCATAAAATCCTACTTTGATTTATTGGTTACAGATTAATTGATGCAAAGTTAGATCCATGACAGAGTGAAATATTTCAAGCCTTTATTTCATGTTACAGATGATACAAAGTTACAGATAATACAAAACAAAAATTTACTGTCAGAAAATTACAATACTGCACACCCAAAAAAGAAACAATGTGAAGCTGATCGCCTCCGTGCTACGCTACATCGATGCAGCAATTCAAGCAAAAGGAGCCCCAACCAAGTACTGATTGCATAAAAATGAACGGAGCCTGAAACTTCTCAATAGGTTTTGTTGGTCTTCTGTAATATTAAAAATTTCTGAGACACTGAATTTGGGATTTTTATTTTCTGGAAGCCATAATCATCAAAATGAAAAGAAATAAAGGCCTAAAATATGTCTATACTGTATGTATAGATAGCTGGTGCGCAGTTGTTTCTCAACGCTTCTTTAGTCAGCTCTTGCCTGAGTGTTTAAAAAAAAAATAGACTTAAGGCTTCCGAGTAAAAATAAATCTTCCATAAAATGTTTCAGTGTATTTTAGTGCTTGGACGTGTTCCATCTCTAATGCATTAACCTCTTTGGATTAAAGCAAAGGGGTCAGTTGTCCATTTGTGCTCACTGTGATTGCTTCTGTGAGGCTAAATTTTCATTTCATGAACTGCTGCTTTTCTTAAAGGCCGGGTACAGCTGCAGGTGTCAGATAAAGTGAATAGATATTAGATAAGACCAAGTGGCCACAAATGGTTTCAAATCCCACTTTAGGCGGATTTTCCCTTCCTTTATCTAGCTCTGTTGAAAACGGGATATTTGTGGATATTTATAAATATGCCTCCTTTGGCCTTCTAAGCTCAGATGCAGAGAGATCGCTGCTCGCCCAGGAAAACCTCGTATAGTTTCCCTCTTTCCTTTAAGCATCTTTTTCATGGCTCTGCAGACATATTGGAGTGGGCGGCTGTTGCAGACATCAGGACGCGGCGGGTCTCAGCTGTCCAAATGACAGTCACACACTTACTTCGCTGTGACAGTCACACATTTAACACGTTCTGAGTTTAAATGATGCATCCATGCACACATACGGTACATGTGCAGTCACTCTGACGAGCTGAGTTAACCACACTGGACAGATCTGCTCGCACAGAGCTGCTGAACTGTGGGCTCAAGAGTCCACTTCAGAGTAAACAACCTTTAAACTGCAGCTAATGTTTCATAGTCCGGAGTTGAGGTGTGCATACCGGATGATAATTGTAATAGTCCTTCCTCAGTAAATTGCTATTGGAGATGCATTTCTGAATGTGTGGTTTTATCATTGTTACTTTTCATAAACCCAAAGGCAGAGAAAAGTATGAAGGTCGTTTAGTCTGTTCAAGCTTGTGTCCTGCTTACTTTTTATTAAAGCAGTAAGATCAGTCTGATACATTTTATTTTTTTGAAATACACCTAGCCTCAGTTTCTCCTTTCAGGATTATTATCGGGGTTCTAGCCAGACTCGGTGGTGGCGTTAAAGCCTGACGTCACCTTCTCCTCCTCCCCTACAAGATGTGTGTGCAGCTAGGAAAGTGTTGCATAAACAGTCTTTCATTTTTAAGAAACTCTGCCAAATCATGCAAATATATACACAAGAAAACAGAGTTTGTGTTTTTTTTTTTTTTTTTTGGCCTAAAACTGACATGTTTATTTAATCATACCGTAAACGCCCATCTGTTGTCCCGCTCTTGAGAATTTCTGGTCTGGCTCCCGTGCTTTGATTGTTGAGAGTTTTCTAAGCTCATCTTCTCCCAGGATTTCTGTTGTTTTCTTTATGCACTGTTTCTTTTTGCAGCATTGTTTCCATGTCGACTTTGGTGATCTGTTGGTGAAGGTCCATTGTCTTAGTGTTATGTTATATTTTTCTGGGATGAACCCGGACACAGCACGCACACACAGAGTCAGTTCTTATGAGTGAGTTTTATTGAATGGTGTGGAAGATGGATGATGAGACCAGAGTCTTTCAACGGACGGAGGTGAAGGGTGTAGAAGCTGGCCGGCAGAAGGAGTGTGGAGAGACTGACCGGGAGGAACTCTGGAGCCGAACACTGGAGAGCAGAACATCTGAGCCGAGTGCTGGAGAGCAGAGCATCAGAGCCGAGCGCTGGAGAGCAGAGCATCAGAGCCGAGCGCTGGAGAGCAGAACGTCAGAACCGTGCAGTGGAGAGCCGAACCTCAGAGCCGAGCAGTGGAGGGCTGAACGTCAGAGCCGAGCAGTGGAGGGCTGAACGTCAGAGCCGAGCAGTGGAGGGCTGAACGTCTGAGCCGTGCAGTGGAGGGCTGAACGTCTGAGCCGTGCAGTGGAGGGCTGAACGTCTGAGCCGAGCAGTGGAGGGCTGAACGTCTGAGCCGTGCAGTGGAGGGCTGAACGTCTGAGCCGTGCAGTGGAGGGCTGAACGTCTGAGCCGTGCAGTGGAGGGCTGAACGTCTGAGCCGAGTTCTGGAGAAAACAAACTGTCGGAAAGTCTTTGGGCTGACTGTAACAAGACCAGGTGAAAGGAGTCTTCAGGCTGACGGTAACAAACGGAGCTGACAAGAATACTGGCAGGGAGTGAACGCTATGGACCGGCGACGGGAACAGAAAGAGGTGAGTCTTATAAAGCGATGGAAACAGGTGGAAGCAGTTGTGGTTTAATTGCAGCCTGCCAGGTGAAACCGATCAGGCTGCGCAGGAACAAGAGAGAGGCTCAGCATGCAGCCAATAAGCTGCATCCTGACACTTAGATATCTAAATCTGTTTTGTCTCTCTGAACGGACCAGTGACGTCTTGTTACCCATCTGCTGTAAGTGATGTAAAGGTTTTTGAAACAATAGTTTTAACTAAATAATGAAAATGTGACAAAACAAATATTAACCAAATCTGGCAAACTTTGTTTTTCTAGATTTTGCAGCTATCACATTTGCATTAATTGGTTTGTCTTTTTTATAAAGAATGCAGAGACCTTCTGTGTTAAGCTGTGTTTCTATCTTTCACACATTTACTGATGCCACTATTGCTAATATTAGCTTTGTATACTCTTTGGTTTTATCCAATAGAACATAGTCTTGGCTCAGCGTTTTTTGCATATCTATTCCTTGGATGCAGTCATTGACAGAGCTTCTGCTGCCATTAACAGCGTTCTCTTCTCTAGAAACGACTCCTTGACCACTTCCTGTGTTGCAGTCCTTTCACTTCAACAAAGCCATAGTATGTCGTTCACAGACAGAGGCATTTCCAGAGATATCCACCTGTGTTAACTTTGCTGTTCCCTTTTGGTTTCCTTTCCCCTTGAAAGCATCCCTCTGTATTTAGCGTCGTGTCTTTTGCTGAATGGTGGCATTGACAGAGCTATTGCTGTCATAGACTCAGTGTTTCTGTTCTTTTATGTCACTATTTTGTGAGTTTTTTTTCTGTCCCCTCAGTCCATTGCAGACAAATTTGAACCTGGTTCTGCTGAACAGTTCTTCCTGTTGAAAGTCAGTGTATCCTCTCGACTGTCGCCACATGGAGGCTCAGGTTGACGGATTGGTGCAAAGTCAAAAACGCAGTGCAATTAGTTCGGCTTCTTCAGATAAATATTTTTTTTAGCAACGGACATTTATTGTAAAGTTGAATTTTGCTGTATTTTATTGTTATAGTTTGTCTGATTTGGAATGTAATAATTCAAGTAGAATCTCAATTGATTTGTACTGAATTAGGAGTGAACTAGTATATATAGTATTGATTCTGAGCCGATGTAACATGTGAATTTCTCCAATGTGAGATCAATAAAGCCTATCTTATCTTATAACTAGAAAGAAATTAGAAGCCTTACAAAGTACCTTGAGAAGAAATTTCTTGTGAATTGGCTAAAATCAAAAACATTGAATTGGGATGATAACCCCTGGAAATATTTATGCCAGCCTCCTCTGGAGCAACCAGGTCAGAATCGGAGTGAATCTGCCAAGGAGCGATTAAACTAATTGAACCCAGGGGTTTCAGCTAAAGTGTGAAATAAAAGGGTTCAGTTAAACTCTACGTTGTGCGACGAAATGCTCTGTTTTATTTGACCGTGTGATATTTAAGACATTCCCTGCATTATATGACATTAATTATAAATGAACTTTCTCAAATCTTCAGTAGAATGATTTTGAATTGTATATGCTCAATATAAGCTCTGTATTTTACTGGTGGATTCCTCATTCTCTCCCCTGTTTACAGTGAGATGCAGTTGCAGCAGCAGTGTAGGAATTATGGCATAAATAGTGGGTAGTTGCAGTGTTTGTGAGACAGAGATAGTGTGGCTTTGGCTTTGGGGAAAACAACCTGCTGTGTAGATTGGTTCCAGTCTGCTAAAAAAGCAATCTGAACTTTTAGGACAGTTATAGCCTAATGCAAAAGGAAGTGCATTTGTGCTTAAAAGAGTAACCGTTTTAAAATTCCCCTGAGCTTAAGGCACATTCTACATGTGAGAGCGGAAAGAAACTAGGATTTAAAAAAAAAAAAAAAATCATTTTACTCAATATTGATTTCGTTAAGCTGAAAATTATTCTTTTGAGTTTGGTGTTACCGGTGGCCAGTGCTGACATTTTTTTTGCAGCAGTCTTTTCGCCTTCTGCTGAGACTCTGCCAAGCTGTCACTGTGAATGAAGATGAGCCTTTAATCAACCTGTCCGCCTAAATAAACTTCAGGTAATTGCAGACCAGAGTCCCTAATTTTCTTACCTCCTCGTACTTTATTTCCTCTTCTAATGCATGTAATGCTTTGATCCTTGCTGGTATGTTTTAAATGATTTGTTTTGGTTCATCTTGGCAGTTATCTATGTAACAAGGCTTGAACAGAGCAAATCTTGACTAAAAGATGCTTCACCCTGATGCAGGAGAGACTCCCCTGCAGTTTGGATGCATAGTCTGATGAAGAAAAGCTTTAATTAAAACTGTTCATGAAGCAAGAACATTTTAAGGTTTGCAAGATGATCATAAGGGAAATTATCATGCATGGTTTAAACTGTTTATTGTGGGTACAGATCAGTGGTTGGGACCAGTTGTAATCACTAACACATGTAACATACTCTGACACAGTGATGCTTCATGCATAAATGGGCCCTTCTGTCTGCTGCACCCAACTAATCATAATTAAAACTAAATTTGAGGGCGGGACAAAATGTGTTGCAGTCCTCCCATTTTCAGCAGCCACCTGTAAATCTATAATTTACTGCACGTGCAGAAGAGCAACAGAACCATTGTTTAAGATGCAAATGACAGATAATTTATAAATTTGTATCTGTCAATCTCCCTTCCTCATGCTGCCCTGGGCAACTGCCCATATGACCCACATGAAAAAACCACCACTTCTAACACTTGTTTCTGTTCTCATCAGAAGTGTATCTATCACGAAAAATACAAACTGCACCAAATTTATATTTAGGGCTCAAATGTATACATGCATGATAAATTCTGGAAATAAACTGGCTGAAAATAATTTTGGCGCTCCAGTGCTACTGGAAAGTAAACAGCCCCTCAGCATGATGCTACCAACACCATGCTTCGCAATAGGTGATCTTGGTTTTGAAAACCTTACTTTGATTTATTGAAATTAGTCAAAGACCTATCAAGTAATTTCTTAAAGGCTTTTTGATGGTGGAAAGTATATTTTTGGACCTTAATGTTTACCCTAGTGCCCTTATGAATCAGGAAAGAAAAAAATCACAGTAGATTTAAACTGTAGCCTTGAACATTCTTTTTGAGATTTCTTTGACAAATTGTAGAATCCTAAAGATAAGTTTAAAAAAAAATCAACACCAACTGTGCCTGCAATGATTGTATGTAAATCTTTTGACCGACACTAAAAGATGAGATTTTTTTCTCTTTCTTTTACTCCAAAAACACACTATTTCTTACTCTTTTAGCCTGTTTTGTCCTAACATTGTCACCAACCTGCTCCATTAGTACCATTTAGTTGAATTAAATGGTTAAAGTGTACTGGTAAACGACGGTGAAAGGTGGATAATTAATCCAGTCACCAGGAATGTATATTAGAGGGGTTTTGGCCCCTTTACATGGATCATGAAGCAGATGCTCCCACGTATCAAACCATCTGGTGCATCTGGTTTGGAAAATGAACCCCCTCTGATAAACCTCATCAAGCATCTTGATCTTAATGAGACGACGGTGTGATCTGAAAGCAAGGAGTATTAGATCAAGGTACAGGCAGTAGAACTTTGTTCACTCAAGAATGAGTATAGATTTTTCTTTGAGTTAAATCGTATTCCTTGTCCGATTTTTATCACATTAAATTCAGGCACAAGGCTTTAGTGATTACATGAGGAAACGCGTGTGTTGTTCCTGCAATAGTCCGTTTTGTGAACTGCTTTCAGCCATCCTGCTGCCAGTCTAAAGCACAAACTGAGACGTATAGCCTGAGACTCTGAGCCACATTTGCTGGGTTTATGACACTCAGAGGGCAGAAGTTGCAGAAGGTCAAGACAGTAAGTGGCCTGATGAAAGTGCCACTCTTGGGAAATTTCATCCACGCATCGGAGGAGGGTCATAAGTGTCGGCTGGCAAATTCGCCCTGATAGCCTTAACTGGGAGATAATGTGCGGGAAGGCATGGGAGGAAGGGGGAAGGAGAGTTGATTGCAAATGCGGCGGATCATAAATCTTTCCTTTGATCACAGATAAAGATGTGGGTGGATTTGTTGTCTTTGCCAGCTTGCCTTTGGAAGTGTGTCATGTCGTTTGCCGCACATCTCCCTCCTCTTGACAATCGCTGCTCGGGCGGTCTCATTTCTCCGCATTGTTATCTCCTTCTTTATGAATAAAACGGATAAGACTGGCTTTAAAAGGAGTGATGTCACAACAGCCTTTCTTTTCATCTTCGTCTTGTAGAGCTGACCTTTTTGCTAACTATGGGTCTTTTTTTTTTGTTGCCTGGTCGCTCCTCCAGGATGCTGGGTGTCCCTGGCCTTTTTGTGCGCAGACTTTCCACTCTAACAAAGGGTGAAGTCAAAGGCTACTCTTGTGATTAATTTCTCACGAGTGCGTCTGGAAGGGAGGCAAGCGGTCACCAGGCCCTTAACAAATCCTGCTGTGAAAGTTTCACAGCAAGACAAGCTATAATGAGTAGAGAAAGTTACTCGGTTTCCTTCTCATGCTCGAGCAATTTAAGCCATTTCTGGACTTGTGGTTTTAAAAGGGAGAGGTGATTAAAATGATTGTCTTCTAACTATGCCTACCTTTAAAGAAACACTTGCTTTTTATTTATAATTGCTTTGTACGAAGAGGTGAGGATGTTGCTACTTGTAAAACCTTCAAGCGGAGACATTTAGATGCCCTGAAAAGAAAGCGTCAGAGTGCACAAAAAAAGGAAGCAAAATTCAGAGTTATGTCGTAAAGAGGTTTCAACTAAGCTTGTTCAGGAATGGATGCCGGTAGCTGCAGGTGTTTCTGGTCAACAAGGGCAGCAAATAAGCAAACTCTAGGACTGGGTTTTAGAAGATTTAGGTAGTTATTTTTTTCTGATGAAACTCACTTTAATCCATTTGGGCCATATGGTAAAAGTAGCAGAAAAGAAAACCTGAATGCTAGCATACGTCCTTTGTCATGCCAAGATGGAAGCATCCCAAGACCCCAAGTGTGTTGTTGAACCTCGTCCAAGGAAGTGGACTCATTGACTACGCTCCCTATAAAACACCGCCCTGATGAAAGAATGGCATCAGAACATCATCCAAGAGGATATTTTTCTAACAGAATACAGCAACGAGTCACAAGACAGAAACTGCTCAAAGAGCACATTTAGATTTAAGCTTATGACCAGAAAACTTCCCGGATATTGCATAGCCTTGAAGCATTTCTCCTAAGAAGCCTTGGAAATGAAAGTAATATACTATAAAGGCACCTGCCAAAACGACACAGCATCACAAGGCAGGAACATTAGAGAAAAACGACATTTCTTAGTCTCTAAACCTTTGAATTTAACTGCATAACAGAAAACACAGCGGCCTAGGTGACGCCACTTCCTGTATCTTCCTGTATTAAACCTCCAATACTATAGGTCTATTTATTTCTCCGAGAAGACCACAGATCTTTGCTAAACGCTCAGGCCTCACACATTAAGGCGGGACGAAGACACTAACCGTTCTGATCATATTAGCTTTCATTATAGTTTGTCTAATGGGGTATTGAGGGCCAGAAGCTGCAATTAAACTCTAAATAAAATATTATTTTCCAGCCTCACTGAGTGCGGTGGGAGGGATCCAAATTCTTTTAGTAATGCCTCATTTAGGATCCATGGTTTTCCCATTTGGGTACTTGGGGGCCCCATTTAGGACTGTGACACCCATCCTGTAGCTGCTGTCTTCAGCAATAAAAGCTGTAGTGTGTCGGATTGCTGGCCCCGTATAAAAAAAAAAAACGGCCTCTGGCGTGCATGTTGCGTGTGCTTGGAGCTTTTATAGAGAAGCTGATGTCACCAGCGTGAGGCGGGCTGTAGGTTTATTAGGCAGAGACACCGGCTTGATTAGATGCATCCATGCAGAGGGGTGATCAATGCTCAGCTTGATGCCACCTGACCTAAAGAGTTCATCATTCCGGCTGACCTTTTATCCTGCCTCCACCGCTCTCCCTTCTCCCTTGTTCGTTCCCATCAAGTTTTAATTTTGTTTCATCTGTCCGCGGTAAATGGCTCGACAGATTAGCGAGCCCAAGGGAACACTGTTCAAATGATGAACTACACAGCACTTGTCCTTGTGCTCCTTGTCAAAGGGGGGAGAAAAAAAATCCATTTTATCAAATGTTTCCAATGTCGACGTCTGCAGTGAATCGTTACAAGTTTCTTTCTTTTTTTTTTTTGTGAAACTCTGTTCATTTGAATATTTCTCATTAGCTTTTAGAATTTCTATCTGATGTTTATCAACCACCCTCTTTCTTCTCTGATAACCCTGACATTTTGAAGTGCTCAACTCTCTGCTAATGTACTCCATCCCATGTTGCTGTCATTAAACCTGGCAAAAAAAAAAAAAAAAAAACCTGCAATAGGGACACGCAAGGATGCGAGATGGACAATCAGAGCTCTGGTTGAGCATTAAATGTCAAGAGCACCCCTTAAAGCTCAGCGCAGTGTGTTGCATGATCAAAGCTGTGCCAGTGTATTAATTTTCAGTTTTCATTGCCGCTTCTTGTTTTAATGATCGTATTCCCTGCTGGGGGGGTGAAGTAGAAATATGTGATTGGTATCCAGATGAACAGACTGTTTGTTGGCTGCTATGGATGCTGTCTCTTGAGGTTGACTGTTAGATAATAGTTTGCCCAATAAGGTCTTAAACTGTACAGTGTTCTTACCTTTGTTTGTGTTTTGTTGATGATGTGGGGATGATCCTTAAGATAAAATACTTGGTTCGTTTAGTAGAACCCCATTCCCAGCAGTGAAACATGCTGGTGGCAGCATCCTGGTTTGGGGTTGCTGTTCTTAAGATGGGTCTTCAGATCGTGTCATGGCGGCTGAAGCTACAAGCAGTGCTCAGTATAATTTCAGACCTGAAACGTTTAGGTATCTGCAAGAAAGCTGAAGGGGGGGGTCATATTTCACCATTACAAGAATGGCTTCAGGAAGGGGAAATGTACGTTTTTGTAAGGACTTTGCCAGAGGCCAGAACTAAATCCAATAGTAAAACATCAGAGTCACCCGATGAGGAATGTAGACAAGAGATGTTCTCACAATCTGATGGATCTGGAGATCTTGGAGAAGCCAGAGTGGCCAAATAGTATTAAATAAAGGTGTGAGATGTTGGTAGATTCTCACCAAAAAAGGCTGAAACTGAACCAAACCATTCTTCAGGAAAGTGCACCAAGGTTTTTTTTTTTCATATTTATATTAGGAAGTAATGCACATTACAACAATAGAGATGTGTATCCATTCACATAGGGTATCAAAGCAAGCAACAATATGTACATATTGGCACCATAAAGGTACTGTGCATCTCGAAGACTTGAGAACAAGGGATATAGTCAAACTTCCAGGGTGTTTTTGTAAATTATGTGATACGAACAGTACACCACGGAACTAAAATAAAATAATATACATAAAATAATAAACATTGTAATAACAACTAAATAACAATAGATCTTAATAAGCTTATTAAATTACATATAAATAAAGACCCTCAGAAAAAAAATAAAAAATAAAATTAAATATAAAAAAAATAACAATCCTAAATTAAATAAACAATAGCAAACAAACATGCAAAAGGGGTAGGGAGGGGTCAATCAGAAGGAAAGGACTGAAGAGAGCGGAAGAATGTAAAAAATTGAAGCCATTTGTCATAAAATTAACCAGAATTACCTTTCACTAAATATCGGATATTTTCTAGCTTCAGAAAAGACATGGTGTCATTGAGCCATTGGGTAATAGAAGGGGCTTTAGTCGACTTCCAGTGCAAAAGAAGGCGGCTTCTTGCCAGTAATGAGGCAAATGCCAAAATATCTAGTTGGTTAGGGGTAATGCATCAAGGTTTTTGCAGGTTTTCTATTATTTACATTTATTCTCATCCCATATTGATTTTTTTCAACCATACAACCTAGCATGTGTGCGTTGCTGTGCACTTTTAATATCCACTGTTTATGCAAGGGATGCTAAACCATAGATCACAGAGATAAAAAAAAGTCTTATGAGTCATTTCTTACCAACCTTAAAGAGCATAAACTGGCTCAGTAAATAAGCCTGCTCCCTGTCACTCTAGCGCAACAAGCACTCATCTGCCTACTTTGTTCTTTGCTTTCCCTTTCAAAGCACAGAGAGGTCCAGTATCCAGCCTTTCACCACCTCCGTTCTGCTGTGTGCGGGTGCGGAGGAATCCCCCGCTGCCAAGAAACTGAATAAAACAATGCAGTCAGTGAGACATAGCAGAGCTAATAGATTCACCGGTACCTCTTCCCTACCTTTGCTTATCATGCGCAAAAGTACTCATCGAGTCTTGATGGCGTTGGCCATGCGTGACACTGATTCATTTAAATGGCCCACAAAGAAAGAGGAATCTTGCACACACCTGCAGAGTTGGCAGAAAACAATTCATGAGAAATATGTCGAATCAGCGTTTTTTCTCCCCTCCCTCAGTAGTGCAAGTGTTGTCTTATCATTTCAATGTGTCCTGTTGGGGTTCAGATGCTTGTTTTGTTTCTCTTTATTTTTGATATTGAGGTTTAAATTCACTGCAGTCGAGTTTCACACATGGATGCCTCTTTAACCTTCGAAAACAGCAGGCAGCATCCCTGTACGGTAAATATCCGTTTTCTGGGTCCAGCCGTTTTGCTTGCTTAACAAAATAGAATGTTTACGACAAAGAAGAACTGGATTCTGCAGACGTTGTGTACTTTTAACTTCAGGTTTAAACACATTTCCAAAGAGGTGGTCAAATTCAACCTTTGGTTTAGTATTCAAACTCACTGGAGGCAAACAGATAGGAAAGACATATCTGCATCCGCTCTGCTACTGTGCTGCTTTTGTTTTTAAATTCATTGGATTCTACCATGCAGAGTATTGTTCTGTTTACATTTATACAGATAATTGAGAATCAAACTGTCTTTTCTGTTTAACATGTTGTTGTTATGCCACTACTTACAAAGGAGCTTCTTCCTCTAGATTGGCATTAATTTAACCTGCTGAGCTCTACTGGGTAACTTGACCCATTTGTCTATCTTCTTGTTAGGGTAAAGCTTAAATTTGTATTTTGAATGATCAGAAACAGTCTTTTTTTTTATGATGGCCCCATAATTCCTGTTTTGTGAAACACCCACAGAGAGACGCGTCAGTACAGAGATCCAAAAGGGCCTAAATTTAGAATGAAACTAGAGATTTCTTAAATTTCATTCATGAATGTTAATAAATGTCATTAAAAAGTTGTATATGTACAGAACATTTGAAGGAGTTCTGTTAGAGGAAAAAACAAGCCCAAATAAACGACTACACATTAAAAAAACTAGGTAAAACTAATCCCATGCGAATAGGGCTTTAGCCCTACCATCAATGTAGGTGGGCGGGACTACATAGACTTTACAAATAGACAACTTTTTGTTTCCTCACTGTCTGAAATCAAATCATACGCAACATCTCTGGCTATTGGTAAGTTAGGATGACCCAAATTATGTATGTTTGCTACATGCAAGAATAATATTTTTAGTACTCTCTAGTTTTTTTTACACTAAAGTTACCATGCCTTTTTTAATGAAATTCACTTTTGTCAACACTTTAAACAAACAGCCTCTTTGTACGGCAAAAGGGCAAAATAAAAAGAAATCAGCCGACATATCAGGAAGAGAAGCAGAAGGTACTGTGGCACCATGCAAGTAGTTGGAAATGTTTTAGTGTGAATGTCTATATCAGCTCTAGAACCAAAGCTAAAGACCTGGTGGTGATGCTGGCTAAGAGTGTTAGAATCCACAATCAAAGAAGTACTGACATGGGCTGAAGGGCCACTCGGACAAGAGGACGCTGTTGCTCCTAAAACAGCTTAGGAAGAGGAGCAGGAGTAGAGAGGGCGCCTTGATGTGGCGGGGTTTGGCGCACAAAGGACTGGGACGAAATAGATGGCACTGTGAGTTCAGAAAAGGTACGTGGAAATATTGAAGCAACCTTTAAGGACCTCTGTCAGACATTTAAAGCTTGGTCTTCTAAACTGACTCTGACCCCAGCAATGGCAGCTAAAATATTCAATGGCACACTGTTGCACAAGTACCTTAAAGTGTTTACATGAATACTAAAATAAGTAGTAAATTGAAATGTATCTAAATAGATTTTATATTTATTTAGTTTGTGCATAATTTGTTAAATACAATATACAGTAAAATACAATACTCAAATTTGTCAATTTTTTTAATTTTTGGCAACTAATTATATGATCATTTTTATTATTGTGGCTGAATTAATTTGTATATAATTTGAAATATGACAACTAGTCATTCAATGATTTATCATACTGGGTTTCTATACCATAGCGTGTAATTTCCCATTATTTGTGTTATTGTGTTCTCTCCTGGCTAGAATAGCTTATAGTTTCAAAGGTAATTTTTTTTTTGTAGTTCAATATGAACACCTTCTTTAACTCCTTGAGTGCTCCGGCTGTAATGTTGGAGTGATTACACTGATTGCACAATCTGCAGCTAATAACCAGAGACTGTGCTAATAACAGAAGTGTCACAGACAATATCCTGTTTAAAGTACTTTATTAATGCTTAGGGTTTCATATAAGCTTCAAATTAAGCTCGGTGTGTGTCACCTAACAAGTTGTAGAACTTTTATTAATGATTTTCCAGAACGATAGCGACTTGGAGATGATGTGCGCTGGAAGAAATTAAGAAGTAACATATTAATTTCTCTGTGAGTGACAGCTTTAGGTGTGATAAAAGCCAAAGTTGTTGCAGCTCTGGTTAACCTGTAGGTCGAATTTGAAGTGTAATATAATTCTGCTGACTGGCACTCAACCAAGCTCTGCTTGCGAACATCCTCAATTATCCAGGTCATGTCAATCTTAGGACTTGGTTTCCTGTTGTTTTTGTTCTTTCCACCCACAAATTGTTGCCTTTACCTTCTCCCTGGCGGAGTGAGCCACACATGTGCTTCGACATGTGTTGGACGGGCTTCCTGCTGAAGGGCGGAAGAGCTGCGGATCGCAACGTACGAACACGTGCAGTAGACTTCCTTTCAAGGGCCGCGTGCGTCTTTTGTAATGAAGACAAACAAAAGACGTATAAAACCATCACCTGTATTCGTAGAGACCGAGTCGCTTCTATGCAGTGTGAATAAATTACTTTTGCTTCCCAAGAGTAAAATATAAATGGTCAATTTTTCAATTTACCTGGCTGTATTGTATTAACGGACCCAAAATACAGTGAAAGTGCTGAGGTAATTTGATAACTTGCCACTCGTATCAAAAGCTGATGTGCTGAATATTCGGTTTTGTGTAGTTAAGCAGCAAAATGTGCTTTATGGGTATATTTTCAGCCCAGGTAGGATTGTGAGTAAATTGCTTTGATAAAGGCAGTGTGTGGGCTCTTCGGTCCCTGGCTTTGCTTTGATGACACCCAACATTAAATGGCTGCTAAAATTCAAAGCTCTGCAGCTACATTTTCTGCATGTCTGCTATATACTATTTTGTCATGGTACTATTTATTTTTGTCACCCTTTGATCAGTCCCATGGTGATTTGACACAATCTGATTGTTGTCATTATTGTAGTGAGTTGTACTGCAGACAGGAAACCTACATTTCTTCTTCTTTCTGTGCTACGTTTGGGTTTTCATCAGCATGTCTAAGTGGTTATCTCCATTTCTCCTCAGCATGTGCCAGTAAAAAGGAGTTGACAGCAGCTTCCAAGTTAATCTGTTTTTATTAATTGCAGTCATCAAGCAACATTTACAGTAAGTTAGCCACAGACTGCAGCCTTGACAGAGATTTATATATTCTTCATTAAACATTGCTTTTAGTTTATTATTAATATTTAGCTTATTGTGAATATTTTTAATAATAGATATTTTTAGCTCACTGAATGGTAATGGTTCCTAAAACGTTGTTGTTAATCTGTTTCATCCCGTCTCGACATTATGTTAAACTTCATGTAGTTTGGTTGGGGTGCGATTTAAAAAAAAAAATGTTAAAAAATTGTAACTCATGTTTGTGTGATTCTAACAATCAGTAGATCCTACACAAAATTCTGCTGTCATATATGTATGAATCTAAAAGCCGTGGGTGCTAAGTCTTACAGCTCTAATTTGTACGACAGCAAGCCTTCACTGGCGTGGACATGAGCTGAAGTTTATGGATACAAGTAGAAAAGTGTTGAAATTGCGTCGCAGGCGGGCATGATCAAATGAGAAGTCTCTGCAAATTTGTTGTGGTGTGGGAGGAGTTTGTGTAAAATATGATAACTAACTCGGCAAATAAGGCTAAGATACTTTTTTAATATGATTGATTTATCAGTTCACTCTACTGCTAACACAGAGCGTGGCGGTAAGACTCAACAAACTGTAGTCACAAGCACCAAACGGTAGTCATCAACCTAGCAATTAGCTATCACGCAAATCTGGCTTCTGTCCATGAACAGTTTGTACAAAACTCTGTCAGCATACCAACTTCTAATGAGTTTTTAAAACCTTATTACGTTGGTTTGTCCCCAAATGTAAACCGTACCGCCGTAATCATGCAACTATGGTCAAAGAATAAGCCCAGTGGACCTTCCCGACCCCATGGCTTCCCAGTCAGTCAGCGTTGTCGACTGACATTCAAGCACCGCAGAGACTTCCTGCTCATTCATTCTGGAATGTCATTTCAACACTTTTCTACTCATACCCACAAGCTTGAATTCATGTCCACACCAGTGAACACTTTGTAGTCGTGGAAAGAGTAGAGTTGTGTTCACAAGACTCACAACTTCTAGTCATACTGGCATAAAAACAAACCTAACCCGCACAATTTCTCAGACTCACATATATGACAACATCATTTTATCGACATACAAATATGACTATGAATTGTTAGAATCACGCATGCATCTTTTTGATAGCTGTCTTACTCCATATGAACATAGTTTTCCTGATTCAAGCAGCAGCGGCTTTCGTATGTAATGAATCCTACAAATAAAGTGTCCTCCGCATTTATTAGCAGAGGTGGGAACGAATCAGTTACATTTACTCAGTGGCATTTACCTGAGTAACACATTTTAAATAAAGTATTTAAATAATGTTTTCTGCATCATACTTTTTACTTGATTAGAATGATCTTGAAGTACAATGTCTGGCTACTCCACCTCCCATGAGTTATTTCAATGAATGAAAAGCATCAATGTCTTAACAAAACCTTTAAATAAATAAAACCTGCAGCAGATAAAGACACAGTTATAGTTTGTACACAAGCTTTTTCTGCTAAACATAGTGTGCCTATTGGTGTGCCTTTTGGAGGTAATAATGATTTTCACTGAAAGCATTTTGCACTGATCTAACATGTATAAAGTAATGCTAATTTACCTGAGGATATTTCTTGGCTACACTACCCACCACTGCCTCTTGTAAAGATTTTCTACAAAGCCTAAAAGTAAATAATTGTTGGTTGTTTGTAACAGTTTTGTTTTTTGTTTTTTGCTGACCTTTTAATTATCGATCCAACTGTAGATGTGAACAAGTTTAGCCATATAGATATTTTGTTGAAGTCATTTCCCGACACAAAAAAATCAATACGCACCTGTCCATTTGTTGGCTTAGATAAATGATAATTTCACAGTATCTGTTAAAATATGAGTTCTAAAGCGTAGATATAATAAATTAAGTCAATGGGATGTGATGGAGTATCTTTACATATATTATATAAACAAAGATTCAGTAGCTTGGTGTTGGAAATGTTATATATGCCTTCTCCTTACTGTCTGATGTATCTGTCTACATCTCCTACATCTGTGATAAGAAGCAAAGAATTAGTTTGGTTTCTGATGATCATTCCCTTGTGCAAAATCCCTGCCTCTTGGGTGCATTAAAACTCACAAGAGTGGAACAAATGGCACAGTTTTCACAATCATTTCAAATTAATGAGTCTCTCCAACAAAGAAATGCAAATTTGCAAACACCAGATTGCTTCCTAAAACAGCACTGAGGGAAGGAAAAAGGGGAACAAAAATCTTTCTGCCATTTTAGCAGCGGGCTTAACATTCCTGAGTCTGGTATTCCCCAGTCTCACAGAATGCTTCCTCCACATAATGAAAGCCTTATTGGCTTAGGGGGGGTCAGAGCAGTAGGTTAGAATGCAGAAAATCTGCACAGTTGGGAAGGCATGCTTTGCTGCAGCGCCCGTTACACAACTTCCTGTTTGTTTCGCTTTGCTATCATTGCATAGTTATGTGGCTCATCTCATCTCCCAAAACGGCATCCAGAAGGTCAAAAGTGTCATCGACAAAAACAGCACGGCGTGATGCTTTGGTATTAATTGCTGCTGTTAATCCAGCTAAAAAGAATTAGTGCTTTGAAGCAATGCAAGAATAATGATTTGGTAGGTGTTGGGATCATTTATAGCTTGTTGTTTTTGTGTTTCTTAATCTAACAATTGCCGATGAGTACATGCCAAAGGTGTGCATCATTCTCGTGAAACACTTCTCTGCAGTGCTTAAAGTGCTTTCCAACACTATTTGTACCCCATTAAAATTTTTCACAATTTGTAACATTGCAGTTACAAGCTATAGTGTATTTTGTTGATGTTCACAATCTTGTGCATATAGGTGAAATGGAAGGAAAATAATTGTTGTAAAAACGTTTTTAAATAGTTATTTTTAGCCCTCTTTAACCAATTGTTTCCAGAATTCACTGTATAAGTTAGTAAGATTAAATAAAATATAATCAAATGTAAACAACTGCTTTCACAATTCACCTATTTAGTAAATGGAGTCTACCTATCTGTAGTTTAATCTCAGTATAGAAACAGCTGGTCTATGAAGACCTCAGATGTTGTAAAAGAACATTTGTGAACAATCAATCATATGATACCGTGAAACATGGTGGTGGCAGTATTATACTGCGGAGATGCTTCTCTTTGTTAGGGACAGAGTTGATTGGTTGATGGAGGTAATCGCTTCCTCAAGGGAAACCTGTTAGAGGACACAAAAAAACCTGAGACTAATTAACAGGAGAAGCACCCTAAACATGCAGTCAGAGCTGCACTGGAATGATTTAAACCAACAAATGGCATGTTGGAATGGCTTAGCTGATGGTCAGGCCGAAATTCAAATATAAGTAGGTATGTCAAAGAAAATCCAAATGAAATATACTCAGCTTCCATGTAACAAAATAAAAGTAAAATTCAAAAGGTACAGAATTGCAAAACATTGCAGAAAAACCAGACAAGCGATTCTTCTGTTGCTTTTTGTTATTCCAACCTTGGTGGGTAAAAAAAAAAAAAAAGAAAATACAAGAACGGTGCGTTGACAAGACACAGGTGACTTTGATGCTAAAAGTTTTTTAGAGGCCAGCCAGCTCGAGCTCCACGCTCTCATTTCCCATTTATTACAGAGAATACTGCTGTGTCAGTGTGCTGCAGCATCTGTGAAAGATGACTCTGTTGTGTGATTGGAGCCTGAGCCGCTGTCGGCTTCATGTCGGGCATCCAGATCTCCATGGGACTTGGCCTGGGCCCCAGAGATGCATGATGGGTGAGACAGAGATGTTGGATGTAAACTGTCACATTGCTCTGCTGGTTGTCTACCGCATAATGCTCCACCAGTCAGGAAAGAAAAAAGAGGGGAATTTGCTCCCCTTCCAAGGTAGGCAGCTTTTTCTCATGTAGTGATTAACCTTGAGTTGCTTTGTTCACTTTTAAGTAATGATGAAGCCACCCTCAGAAGGAAAGCCCTTGACATGAAGCCCCAGCATGCCTTTGTGTAGTCAAAAAGCATGGCTCGATGACGTCATCAGTCTGTTAGCTTCCTGAAACAAGCAGATACTAGGAGTTGAAAATTATACAAGGTCTGAAGCAACGGGAAATCGTGTCACTGGCATTTGTCCATTAGGCAGCGAATCCACACAGAGCGCAGGATGGATCACTGATGGGGGATTTGTGGCGCTGCGTGGCACTGTGTAATCCGGCGCCTGCACTGATCTCCTCACCTGTTCATTAGCAGATGATAGTAGTTTACTACCTCCTCCCTCTGCTGCTTCAGCTTACATGTCCCACTGTTTAACTCCTAGAACTCTGTCAGTACAGAATTTAACAGTTCGCTGAACCTGTAAAACCGGGACTGACAAATGTATTTATGCCCCTTGAACCTTTTTAGACTTTGTCACGCTGAAATAGTCCACTTTGAAGGTGTGGGCTTTGACTGGTCCATTATAATCATTATAACTCATCAATATGTTTATATCCAAACCATCCCGTTGAATCTCCTGCCGTATATTGAAGGTCATTCAACTGAAAGGTAAACCCCAGTCTCAAGTCTTTTGCCGCCTCTAACAGGTTTTCTTCTGCAAGTGTCAAACATTTAGCTCCATCTGATCATGAACTCTGTCTTCTCTGATCTGCTGAAGATCAGCATCCCTTCCATATTTCTTCATGGTTATGGTGTATTTACAGTAGATGATGTATACATTTATCTCCACACTTAGTGCTTTGCATTAAGGCCAAAAAACATAATTTTTTTGTGTCATCTGACTAGAGCACCTTGTTTCCAGAAACTGTAGCATCCCCTACAGATGTACAGCATGCATTGCTTTGTTAGTTTTTTACAGCGGGTTTCTTCTTGCCACTATTTCATAAAGGCCAGATGTGTGGAGTGGACCACCGATGGTGTTCCTGTCAACAGATTGCTCTACTCTCTTGGGAAGCTTTTCATTGGTCTATTGCTTAACATCCCAGTTAAGGGCATTCTCGTTTGTGGTTGTAATGGGACACAATCTGAAAAAAGTTTACTTTTGCAAAGACGTGTCCAATAATCAGGAATCTTTATTGTTACCATGTGCTACCATGGCAAAAGGATGTATACAGATAACATACAGATAACATATAACATGCAGACACAACAGACATAATACAGTATTTACACAACTTTTTATATAAATGACATCAGTTGATTGCACTGACCAAGCACACGTCCTGACAAGCTCAAGGCGTGCAAATAGTCTTTACAGTCTGATAAGATTCGTACCCGAGTCCAAAATGTCCAACACCCGTCCCTTTGCGAACGATACGCACTACTGGGATGTTGCATGAATTAATCACTAAACACTCCCTCGATGATGCACTCATGCCGGCAGTAAATTCTGTGCAATGATCTTAAGCCTTTATTTACAGAACTGTGCAAACAGACATAACTTTACCAGTAGTGTGATTGTAACAAACGGCAGCAAGACCCCAAACTTCTCAGCTTGTAGACAGCATCCTACAATGACCTGTCCTGTCCTTACCACCCATGCTTAGTCCTATCCTGTGCTGTGCAGCTCCCATACCATACTGATATGCTGAGACACAAGATGCTTTCTATTGTAGCTCTGTAGAAGTTTATTAACAGCTGAGCAGAACGTCTAGTCCGTTTCGGTTTTCTGAGCAAGAAGAGCCGTGTGGGTCCTTCTCACCAGGTGGGAGGTGTTCACAGTCCAGGAAAAGTCAGAGGAGATGTGATTGCCCAGGAACTTTAAGCTATCCACATGCTCCACCAACTCCCCCTGTATGCATAGAGGAGCGTGTTCAGTCTTCCTGGACCTCCTGTGATCTACTACGACCTCTTTGGTCTTGCTGGTGTTCAGGATGAATTTCAGGACCTGCTCGTCTGCTCATGTCATTGCCTGTTCAAATCCACTGCAGCTTTTAGATGCCAGCAAATGGGAATGAACAGTGAGTGATGCTGTGCATCTTAATATTTGCAGTGTTTGGCTGGCGTTGTGTTATAGCGGATTATAAGAGATTTACATGGCACTGAAATAAGCAAGTTCTTCACCTTGGGACTTATTTAAATCTTAATTAATTTCTGATAATTCCTAATTAACACTGCTCCAGTGCATTGAAAAAGCACTCTACTATTTTTGGAAAAAATGACAAACCTTAATAAAAAGCAAGCAACAATTTATAAGTGTACAAGTGTTGTTGGGTGAACTTGGGGGATTTTATTTGTCTTTCTCTACATGATTGTGCTTAAGTCTACATATTAATTTGGATGAACTGATTTGGGAAGAGTAAATAATATTCTACTTTTCTTCTCAGGCCTTCACTGCTCTGCAGATAGTTGAGTAATGACTAATGCCTCTGCATGACATTATGGAAGAGTGTTTTAAACAGCGAGAAAAGAAGAGGGAGAAGGAGATGCTCTGGTCGAATTAATAATTCATGCTCTGCAGATGATCTGTGAATAGCAGTGGTAAACAGGCTTTTATGGGTTTTAAATCAGCTGCATTATGTGCCTGCACCAGAAAAACACGAGAAAGAAAAACAGAAAATGACCAATGAGTTGAACGTCGGTGCAATTCTGATTTAACTTGTGGCTTGCGGAAAGAATAAGCAGGCGTGCGACTTTGTCTCTTATTTGTTTGAAATGCCTTTCATATCTGTAGATAACGGGAAAATTGTAAGCGGTGCATCATTAGGCGGCCGAATCCTTTCCTGCTTCCACAATAGCGCTGCTTTGATGATTGATGATGTGGAAATAGGGTCGTGGCATGACAGGCACCAATTTAATGCTGATTGTATTGTTTTTCTCTCATGAGAAAACTTCCATCTGAGGACTAATATGTGGAAGAAATGAGTTTGCACAGAACAATGCAGTAAACATTATGTAGATGGAGAAGGAGTGGGTATGAAAAAAAGGATTAGAGATCTCTGCAGCCAAAATGGCCAAAGAAAGCTGTTTTGTACTTATTTATCCTAATATTTTTCGTTACCTCCCTCTGCAAGTTATTTTTAATTTGTAGTTGCAGCTTCCAACAACCACCTTTCGCATTCCCCTTTCTTCTTCTCCTCTCCATAATAAGAACATGCAAAGTGTGAATTTTTTATTATGTTACATAAGAAGCCTCAGCACCCCCAGAGACCCATGTCCTGGTTCTGGTGTGTTCAAAACAAGCACACGAGAGGAAGAGAGTTGAGATGAGGATGGGGATGGGGGGGGTTGAGAGTAGATGGAGAGGACTAGAGAAGGATAAGGGAAGGGGAGGATTGCAAAAAGGAAAAAGTCTGAGCGAGAAATGGAAAAAGAGGAAGCGAAGAGAGGGGATTAAATGAAAGTAAGGCAGAATGCATGTGGTAAAGGAGCCTGTGGGGGGAGATCTTCCCATTAACAGGCATACTGCTCAGCGCTCTGATCTTGGAGTTGTGTTGTGATGCCAGACAAGAATACTCCAGGGCGACAACCACTGCCACCAGAGAAATGGCTCCTCTGCGACTGATATGCAAATACTGTGTACAGCTCAAGCAGGGAGAAAGAGGAGGTGCGCAGAGGGGAGTGAAAAGAGGAGTGGGGTAGAAGGAACGGGAGCGAGGTTGGATACGACGCAGGAGTGGATAAGCTAGCAGCCTAGAGTCCCTTTGTATGAAAAGCTATCTACCAGGAAGCAGATCATGTTGAATGTTGAGTTTTTTGCTTTGCTCCAGCAAGTTGAAAAAAACTCTTCGTTGAATATAAGTTTCTCTAATTGTTATAGGATAATGAGGTTATTGATGCCTTTTGTGATTCAAGGATAGTTCTGATTAACATTTTCGTTAAGAAAAGGCAAAAAGGAAAGTTTCTTTTTAAGTAATTTCATCAAACTGTATGCTGAATAGGAAGAATTATGTTTGATTAGCCGTTTCTGTTTGGGCCTCAGTTTGGTTCCAGCATAATCTCCTTCAGGGATAATCTGGAAACGCTGCATGAGGTTTACTGAACATCCTGGGTATCTGTTTGTATGCTCGTCACAATGAACCCACAAGCACAGCATTTTATTATGAGGCAGTCTCCAACATGGTCTACAATTTCACTTAATTTCACTTAATGTTGTTGGTGAGAAATGTCTAATGACCAGGTGTGCCCCTTATACATTGTTTATCTATTTGTAAATTGATTTGGGGTCTAACTCCCTGTTTTTTATGCCTTTTCTGTTTTTAGGTTTTTATTTTATTTTTATATATTTGAACTGTTCTTCTGTTCACCACTTTAGTCCTATATGTTGTTTTAAGGTGATTTACAAAATAAAGCTGAATTGGAACTCACCGCATAGAACTGCAAATAAAATAGATCCCAGTAATGTTCCCACCTTTAATATATTATCAAGGATGCTTATGTATACAATCATATATTATGATTGTTGTCTTTCTGTGGTTTTTGATTAGTTCCCCTCATACATGTCAATAAAGCGAGTTCTATTAATATTAATCACTTTTTGCTTTACCTGAATTATTCAGCAAATGCTGCATAACTTAATTGTAGACCAAATAAATGTATTTGAGTTCCTATTACCAGTTTATGCTCTGACCTGTCAATGATAATGTTGTCTAATGCAGTTTTTTTCCAATTCAACATTCAAATGTTTTCTCTATTTTCTGCTAAACTGTACTTGTCGCCAGCTTTTTATAGTTAGATTATATAAACCATTTTACAACCAAACCACACAAGGTTATAGAGCAGTGGTGTCTAAACCTTTTGTGATGTTGGCCAACATCATTGAGTTGAAAATACTCTGGGGAGACAAGAACAAGGTTATTTAAAACTGAAACCACACACAAAAAAGTGAATATTTTTAACTCCCAAAAGACAGTAGTTTGATTTTTGTTGGAAAAAGGTTTATGCACATTTCCTGTATAAAGGCGTCCAATTTCCAAATTATCATGGAGCTGATTGTGTTCCCTTTTTCTTCAACTGAAAAAATGTGTAGTATGTACTCTGTTAAAAGAACAGGATTGTGTCACGCTTTCTTTAAAAACACTTGCTGCATTTAGCTAAGTTAAAAAATTTATTAAAAACAATTTTTTTGAGTGAAGTCAGTATCCAGTGGCTTTTAATTATCCAGTGGCTTAATTAAAAGCCACTGGATAACAAAGAAATTAAAGAGAAACCAAACTAGTTGGTTTAAAAAAATACGGATACTTTGTGTTGCACCAGAGATTTTTTTTTTTTTTATTGGAAGATGATTTAAATTTGTCAGATATATTTGCCCTAATTAAAAATATGGCCCAAACTTGTATCATTCTTGCATTCGGGGTCCCAGGGCCCCTGAGCCCCCCTCTGGACGGTAATGTTACAAAGCTATCTTTCTATGCATAACTGGAAATCTACTACAAATTACACATATTGATAAACAGAAATAAGTATGCAAATAAAACCACATTGCCACAAATTTAAAGACATCTCCTCAATAAGACAAAATTATGTCTCCAATAAAAGTATAATTCATAATTTTTTCTTTAAACAATGCTCTTTCTTAAAGCTCACATCTATCCATTAAGATGAAAGAAACTAGAAGAGCTGTTGTATGAGAGCAGCTGCATAAAAACCTAACAAACCTGAATGCAACAGAGGGATTTAAAGGTGCCCTATTTTTTACTTTTTAACTCTACCTACCAGACTAGGAATGTCCGCTTGTCATTAAAAAGAAGTTATTTGAATCACTTTAACTCTAGCAAGGGTTTAGATAGCTGCTGTAATTTCTGCCCCGGTTCTGACCAGCATTGTTACTCTGATGTGCACAGTCATGCATTAGTACTACAGTAATGTAGATGTCTAATCATTAACAGGATGTCACCTGTCACATCCCTCAGACTCTATCAGTCCAAACACAGTCGGTTTTCTCAACTCAATGTCGTTTGGTCTTAAAAAAAATCAATTAAAGCTAATGCCACACTTATGGTGGATGGAAAAATAGCAGATAGTGTCTGCAATAAAAAAAAGCTATCTCCTTCTTTTGGATCAGAGCTGGATGGAAAAGCATCACTGCAGCTAATTATTGTTAAAAACATTTTCTGATCTGATAAACTACATTATCGGTTGTGAAGGTGACCACTACTTGTTTCTATATCACTACTAAATGGCCATATACCCTGTCGACATATTCTGGCCAGCATGAATATGCTTTTGTGTCAGAGTGAGATGTGGACAAGTTGGTGGGAGGTCAGCTTTTCAACGCTGCTTTTAAAACCTGCAGTAGAAGCTGTTAAGGTCATCTACGAGATGAATACTGTGCTTAGGGTCGAACAACGGGCTCTTTGTAGGCCTTGTTGCTGCTTTGGTGAGGTTGTTCCCTGGCTGGCTTATACAGGGCCCATTCCCCGCTGCTATAAGCCTTTTGCCTGTTTCTGTACAGCTTCCTCAAATGTGATTGTTTCAGCAAGCTCATTCAGGGCAGTGAATGAAGCTTCAAACAAACTCCAATCTGTGCCGTCAAATGAGGCATGTAACGTCCGCTTTGACTCGCCAGTCCATTTCTTGAAAGTTCTTACCACGGGCATAGAGGTTTTTAGTTTTTGCATGTAAGTTAGGATGAGATTAAGCAGACATTGATCAGAAAGAGTTAAAGCTGCCCAAAGGAAGTGTGTGGTGTGAAAATCTGGGCGTTTTTTTCTTCGTTATTAATTTTTGTTCTGCAATGTTTGTTTATATAAAAGGAAATTCCACCTCTGCTCTTTATCTCCGAGAGCTCTGCATTGTGGTCCACTCGAAACAGCTGGCATCAGAAGTGCGCAGTCCAGAGAATGTGTTCGGTGAGCCAGGTTTTGGCGTAACAGAGTACGCCAGATCCGCAGAAGTCCAAGTTTTAAGAGGATAGAAACGGCTTTTTATTTCTATTTTTCAAACTAGGTGGAATAAAGACAAGGGGTCTCCATTGCTGTAGCTTCATGAGTCTTCCTCATCTGCGTCTCTAGCAAGTCCCATAGAGTGCAGCTGCGCCTCCAACTAGGTTGGGGTCAATGAAGAATGGTGAAACAATGTCCAAGAAAGGACTGTTTGATGTGTCTCTAGTGAAAGTAGTCATTGATTGGTGGCAGAGAGAAGAATAGACACAATAATGTGCAGAAAAACAAGAAAGCAAAGTACTGAGGCTGCCATCCATGGCGCTCTCCTGTGATTACTTAGATTTTTACCTTAACTGTGGGACTTAAAAAGAAAAGCTGCCGGAATTTTTAACTCAGCATGTTACATGACAGATGAGAATTGCAAAATTGCTGCTGGTGTATGGGGCAATTTGTTTATCTCCAATTGGCCAATCAATTGCCAGAAAGCTGAAAGTGGGCCAACACCAATTTATCTAACCTAGTTTTATTGTATCAATAAGAGTGATTGTTTTTACATTTCTTTTACACAGTGTTGAGGAAAATAAATGTAGTCTTACAAGCATAAATCCAAAGACCAAAAGGCAATCTGTAATTATGGTAAAATGCATTGAATTGGGCCTGCGGGTAATCAGAGGGAAGGTCAAAAAGTGTCAACTCTTCCTGGGGTGCGGAATATACAATAAACGGAGTAAGAAGAATTTGGTTTGTCTCTGCCCATTTCGTATGCTGCACTGCTACGGAGAGAAGACAGGCAAAGAACAGAGAAGACACAGTCTCTCTGGAATAATACTGTGTTTGTGGTGGGGGGGGGGGGGGGGGAAAACCAAAGTCAAGCTATTTGGGAATGTATTGTATCAGTTTAACAGAAGAATGAATTCCCTAAGGAAAAGAAGAGCCAACATAAAGCAAAACACAGCACAGGTTTTATCACTCTTGAATGTGTCTGTTTCTGAATATGTAGAAGCAACTGAAGAAAAGATCAAATCAGACGATTTACTGAGTCGGTTCATTGTATAGGTGGCATACAGTGTCAAAAAATTTTACCATCTTGGAGGTTAAACAACAGTGCACCAAATAGTTTCAGTAAAATCTCTCCTTTAATGCCATGGCTCCTGCTGCAGGTATCAGTAATAGTACTTGGCAGTGGCAGTTAGAAGAAATTTAGGCTCAATTATTTACAGAGAAAAATTAACAAACTGTGATGTTGACCTACTGATGCTGACCAAAAAAGGTGAGCTGTAGATCACTTTTTAAGAACAAACGGAACCTAAACAGTGTTTCAGTTCTAATGTTTAAAAAACAGTGTCAAAATAAATGACTTATCAATCAATTGATGCGGAAGTAAGAGTTGTCCTGCAATCAGAACGATTTAGGTTTAATTCCCACTTCTTCCCCATCACATCTGCATTTGCCCTTGGCCACTTGACCCCAGGTTGCATACCACTCCGTGTATTGGTGCATAAATATAAGTATAAGTTAAGTCCTTTTACCATGTGCTAATTGACATGTATTTAGTTACCTAGCTAATTGCTATTTCAATGTAATAGATGTATATGTTTACATTTTAGCATCATCATCAAAGGAGGTTGTACAATACCGCGATTAGTTTAATGTTAACTTTTATACGCAATGTAGCCACATTGAATTTTGGGGTCTGGTTGGTAAGGATTCGTCAAAAAGGGGAATTTTGAATTTAAGAAGGAATTTTGTTAATTTTCCATTTTTAAATCTGTATATTTACATTTCTTAATAGAAAATTAAACCAGCGATGCAGAAGCATCCTTCTGGTTTACCTTATACAACAAAGTTAAAGTTCTGATCTCTTTCAGCATGGTTGTTAATTTAAACCTGAGTGTTTACTGCTGTGGTAAATTGTCTTTTTATTTGCCAATGTAAATATCCATATTTCTTAATTTAATATCTCCTTGGCTGTTTTCTTGCTTTCTAACACTTGATGAACTGCTGTCCAGGTCTTTGCGAGTAATGGCGTTAAAAATTGCTTTATTATGTCCATTCTACATTCAAATGTGCAAGAAATAATGAGAGGATTTGATACGTTGTTGATAGCCTGGTATTAGCGACTTGTTTACTTTATTATTTGCCAGCTAACATTATAATGATCATTATGGCCGTGCCGCCCGCGTGATCCCTACATGATTGCCCTGTTCCAGTTAATGAAGCTTGCTCGGCTTGTCACCCTGCCACAGCCTTGCCTCGACTTGATTACCTCTGGTCCAAGTAATTTATTTATTTTCATTAACAGAAACATTAGATGTCTTTTCTTACCGGATGCAGGAAATCCGTTAATGAACATGCCAGTTAAAATGAGGATGAAAGCAGTAGTTAATTATCTTGTGGAACATTCTGCAGGACAGATTAATTGTTATAAAAAAAAAGAGGATTCATTACCACAGGCTTGACTTGTCGATGTGTTGATTTGCGAAGCTGTTTGCAGGGTTCATAGGATAAGAAATTAAATTGAAATGTACCCCAGGACCTCATTACAGTTATCACACCCTAGTATGAAACTTTTTGGGGAAAAAAATGTACATTGGAAGTCTAAATGAAGTAAAACTATCAACTTGTTCCTTTTTAAAATGTCCCCCTAAACAAGAGAATGTTTTTGACTTGATGAGATAAATGACCCCTAGGATTGAGTTACTACATAATACTCCTAAAGCAATAAATAAATACCTGCAGGTACTCCTAGCTACACAAATGTTGCAGTGTTGTTGGTACTTCAACACTTGAAAAACTGAATAAATGTTAATAATTTTGATCAAAATCGGCAACTTGCTGCACCACCTAATTATCAGGAATGAATTGCCAAACAGCTTTCAGTCACTGTCAATTGTTGTTTTATGAATACCTGCCTGGTGAGCTGTAGTATTATAGAACAATAGATGGATTAAATTTGTGCACGTAAAAAATACAAGCGTTTATAACCAGAATACTTGAACGTCCGGTAACAATACTTTGAAACTATTTTACTGGGCTAGTAATGCTCAACTAAACTATTAAATATAAATTAAAAGAAAAACTAATAAACTGCAGGAAAAAGATAATATAAAGAAATGGGGCAGAATAAAACAACCAACAATTGACAAAATTAAGTAGTGATATCACAGTTCACTGTGAATATGCATGTTTAAGAACCATGGTTTGCTTTAAGGAATTTGCCAACTTAGTTAGAAAATAAGACGCCATTTTAACAACATAATGATTAAAATTCAGTTGCTGAATTAGAAATCAATATTAATTCGGATAGTTGATTCCTAATGTGTGTTAAAATAGCCATCAGGGTGACTAAGTGGTTGGAGTGAAAGTTAATGGACTCACGTTTACAGGCAAACATATTTTTTACAGGTTGGTGTGACAGGAGTAAGGGGAATCACAGATAAAGTGGAGCAAGCTCGCGTTTACAGACCAGTGTTAAAACCATTTATTGAGATAAAGTTTTAAAGCACAACCCAAAACTAATTTTGTAGCATCAGGCTCAGTGGCCTGTTAGCACTAAAGCAGTTAAGCCCCACAAACAAAGCAAAACACAATGAAATAAACACTATTTCTATTGTTTTATCCTGCTCAAATTGTCTCTGCCCAAACACAAGCTCTTACTGGGAACCATTCTGATGGACAGGTGAGCAGGTTGAGTCCAGCAGGTTCAATGAACAAAGAAGACACGGTGGCCGCTCTCAGTCTAGTATCTGGGGTAAGCGTTTTGCTGAGATTGGCAAACACATCAGACCTGCAAAGCTGCAGTTTCAATGCTGTCTTCTTCAAGGCAGAGGAAGGACAAAAAAAAAAAAAACGCTTTATAACTCAAGACAACCCATCTCTTCTTGGAGAACCTTTGGTTCAGATTCTTGCATGCAGAAGCTCAGCCAGTTTTAGTTGGCTAGTCTCTAAAAGTAGAATGGGAGGCAGATCCTTTAGCTATCAGGCTCCTCTCCTCTGGAACCAACTCCCAGTTTTGGTCCACGAGGCAGACACCCTGTCTACTTTTAAGACTAATCTTAAAACTTTCCTTTTTGACAAAGCTTATAGTTAGAGTGGCTCATGTTACGCTGAGCTACTTCTATAGTTATGCTGCTATAGGCTTAGGCTACTGGAGGACATCAGGGCCTTTTTTTCTCACTCCACTTTCTTTCCACTGTCGCTTCATGCTTGCTCAGTATCAGGGATTGCTGCAAAGCCATGGACAATGCAGACGACAAAGATGAAGTCTTTTACTCAGCCAGCGAGATCAAGTTAACCATGCATGTCCTTCCCAATGTAGCCAGTGGTTAGCTGCGGGCAAAGAGGCAGAAATTCTGCTACACGCATAGTTTTGTAGATCTGTGACGACACGGGGATTCCTACAATGAAACCCCTCCTTCCCTGCGCTCTGCCATGAAAACGGGTTAATACAGTGCATTCTGGGACTGAGTTTTTTCTACCTTTTCTTTTGTTCTCTGTGTGTCCTTTTTCCCTCCCATGTTTTGGTAAAGTAGAAAATACCTTACCTTACAGTCGTTGCTGGAAAATAGTCAGAAATAATAGAGCGATTGCTTAATATTTCAAACATTTATTCCAGGTACATTTTATCATTTGCCCTAGCTAAAATAACTTCAACAGTTGTTAACCCAAAATGCTTGTTTAAAGAGCTGAAAATGTTTTGGAAATTCACTAGAAAGATCACGTGTTATCAGGCGTTACACCTGTGAAACACATAAGATGAGGTTTACTGTTGTGGAAAGACCTGAGCCAGCATAGTTGAAGTTAACAGATCTCCTGCGATGATGATTAGTTTGCCATGGTTTTCTGTTGTTTCCTGCATGCTATTAAGAAGATGGATGAGCAACAAACAAGTTTTCTGGCTACTTTGGGTAAAGGAGCCATTTATCTCAGGATCTAATATTCTTGATTGTTTGTAAAATAGTGGCTAGGAGATGAAGTGGGAGGACAGATTGCATTTCCAAAGCCTCCTGACAGTCTCTAATCTGCATGTTTATGGCCTTCATTAGAAGATTATCAAGTGTAGCATCGATTGTGGAGTAGCTATCCAGTTCAAGAAGAAAAGAAAAAATTTTGTGTCATTGTAATTGTACATTCCAACAAAATTTGTCTTCCGCATTTAACCCATTCCTCAGGGAGCAGTGGACAGCTTTGTAGTCATATTTCCCAATTTAGCAGAAAATGTGGTAATCCAAATTAAGCCTTGGGTTCACATGGTCTTGACATATTGGTTATTTTGTGTGTAAATTCAAATTTAGCTTGTTTGCAACTCTTCTAGTTTTGTCATTCTTATGACTAGTCATGTTAGTAATGGGATGATTATTTTATTACAACATGTATGTGAATGTACAGGGGATATAAAATGACTACACAATGCCTGTCAGCTTTTTGTATTGTAAAATAAGACATTACAAACTTTTCTATCTTCACTGTGAAATTATAACCTTGACAAATAATTTAAATATAAATTATTGTTGTATAGCTATGAACATTGTTAAATTAGTAATTGGTAAAAGCATCTTTTGTTTTTAGTCGAGTGCCCGGTCTTATTGGGTAGGTGTCCACCAGCCTGGCACATCTTGACTCAGCAATATTTACCTACTCTTTACAAAAACGCCCCAGATCTGTCAGGTTGTCCGTGCATTTCCTGTATCTGGGGTCTTGTCAGGCCATATTTTTGGGTGTAGTTGCACTCAAAGTCAAATTTTCTAAATTTTGTCAACATTGACTGGTATTGGGGAACTGTTCATAACTACCTTCACCGTGACTAAAGCTTCAGCTGAAGAAAATATGCTACCACCAGCAGGCTTCACTTTAAACTGGGTGTGTTGGGGATGTGAACTGTGATTTTTACACTAAAAAAGACAAACATACTTTCTGGAAGCATGGTCATCAACATTGGTATCGTCAGGTCCCAACAGAGCTTCCTACATGCTCCTGTGTCCACTGCCTGCACAAGTCAGTGTGTGAGACACAGCACCATTGAGGTGAGGCATTGGGCCTTTTGTCCATGGATTTGTACAGACAATGTCTAAATTCAGCTATTTGGACAATTAAAACATTGGAATCACATTGAAAACTAAATTATAGAACATCCATCCATCCATTTTCCAACACGCGTATCCCCTATGGGGTTGCAAGGGGTGCTAATGCCCATCTCCAGCTGTCACTGGGCGAGAGGCAGGGTAAATCATAGAACAGTCAAGAGGAAAAATAGATTTTCTATTATCTTTATCATCATTGCCTCACCTTCCTTCCACTGACTGCATGTCGCTGGGCTGGTGGGGGTTAGTAACAAGATGGCTACCATTTACAGACTATAAATAAATAGTACTGGCTACAGTAACAATGTCCTGGGGTGGAATTACCTTGGAAATGTCTATAATTTAGCTTTAAACCAGTAAATCTTAAATTTAAAAAGCCCACAAAGCTCCATTTCTCCTATTAATACAATAAATATATAGATGATATGGATATTTTCCAAAGATAATACCCATGTTGTTGATTTTGTAAATTTGATTTGCTGTCAGTAATGACTATTACTCATGTGCATACCTTTCCAAAGTACCTCATAACACGGTGCTAGATGTCCCTTCCTCCAACTGTTTTCCCATTTAAAGACCTATGTTGTGCTGCATTGCATGCTTGTCTGGAGAATGAAGTACGATCTGGGTTGCCGGTCATGAAATTGAAAACTGCCTTTTTATGAGGTGAGCTGATTGAGACAGTTTAATGTCTGTGGACTGCAGAGCCTCAGACAGGTCTTTAAGTTCCCCAGGCACGTCCATCATTTGTTCTAGATTTTTCTCCAAAGAAACTACACCTAATTTTACTGCTCTTCCTATCTGCATACACCCGTTAAATGGATGTTTTTCTAATATATCTTTGTTGACCCCCACATTTTCCTTCTAGTTTTTTTTCAGGGTTGTAGTTTACAGTGTTTGACACTTTCAATGTTTATGGTCTAGAAATCTGAAATTGGCCAGCAAAGCATGCAGCTTTAAGATGCCAAAGAGGGATGCTGTTGCGCTTGAAACATCAAATTCATGCAACAAAAACATAAAAACCAGCCACCCAAGACAAAGGTGGTGATGACTAAATCTCTACCTCAAATGTCTCGTAGAGCTCTGCTACAGTTCGGACCTGCATTGTTCTTCTGTACAACAATCACTTTTCCCTGAACTGTCATGGTAATGTTGATATTAGTGAGCCATGCAGCGGATGTGTAAAGTATAGTTTGTTTTTGTTTTTATTACGCCATTAGTGGCACGATTTTTGTACAGTAGGCTGACAGAAAAGGGGCTACGAGAGAGGGGGGAGAGACATGCGGCAAAGGACGACAGGTCGGAGTCAAAACTGCGTCAGCCACGTTGAGGATAGGCCGCAGATACATATATATATATATATGGTCTATGGATCAGTTGGGATAGACTGATAGTTGCAGAGGTTATGTTGGCCCACGTCGAATGGGAAATCAGAGTCAGCGGCATGAATTAAAAAGTCCAGACAGTTTATGTGCGGTGTGCGTGGGGTCTGCGAAGATGTCGGCTGCCCTTCTCTTGAGCCTGGACCTGTGCAAGTCCTGGATGGAGGGAAGGTCAGCCCTGACGACCTTCTCTGCAGACCCGATTGTTTGTTGCACCCTAGAAATGTCCTGTTTTGTGGATGAGCCAAACCATGTTGATGAAAGAATACAGGACAGACTGAATGCTAGTCTGGAAGATGACCAAGATTGTACTTCTTGAGTTGCAGGAAGTACCGTCTCTGCTTGGCCTTCTTCTGAACAGTGTCTTTTTGTAAGAACAACCTGAGGTCCTGAGAAAGGGTGGTTCCTAGGAACCGGAAGTGATCCACAGCAAGCTCTGTATTGTTGAGGATGGTGAGGGAAGGAGATGCGGAGGGTGTTCTCCTGAATGCCTTTGAGTCTGTTGTGTCAGCAACACAATGAGCCCAGGCAATCAGCATCTTGGTTGCAGCCCAATCCCTTTGAAGCGACACCAAACGTACCATTTCTGAGTCCAAGCAAGAAGCCACGGTTAGTCAGAAGTTGCCAGGAGTTACTCGACACCATTCAAGACAGATGTGAAGCACTTCTCAGAAACAGCAGCTCTGCATGTTCAGTTCAATGATTGAAAGCTAAATCTTCAAGTATTCATCACATTATACAGAATATAGTTTGAAGAAGAAACCTTCTTTCTAATGCATTTGTGTGAAAAGAAATAAAAACTATATGGTGCGCTAACTTTTTAAGCACTGTTATTTTAAAAACAGCTCCATGTGTCTAGCCTTAACTAGCTTGCTCACAGAGTGCTAATTTAATGTGATGGCCTAAAATAGTCCATTAACAGCGCAACACGCCTAATGGAGGTGATGAAAGGGACTTGAGGGTGGCCCGAGGCTCCTACGGTTGGTCCTGAAGTAATCAGTTGACACCCGCCCTTGCTGCTTCTCCCTCTACTTTTATCCCCTACTTTTCGTCATTCCTACCCACTGCGCTGGGAGCAGGAATAGAGGAGGTGAGGGAGAGGTAAGAAACTCCGTCTTGTTGCATCATCGCAACCTCCCATGTTACTTACGCCCTGTGAAGAATTCATGTATTCCTCTCGCATCCCACTGTAGCTGATCACTTAGTGGGTGGGAACTTGTTTCATTAGCGGCTGAGCCTGGACTTTGGATGGACTCTGGGCGGGAGACGGGTGGCGAGGATCAAGGCCTTGTGGAGTGGATGGATGGGGATGATGGGGAGGAGGAGAGGAGGATGCTCTCTGTAATCGGTGGCCCGCATGTTTAGTCATGGTCCTGGTAATCTCTGTTGACCTTGGCTGCTGCCTGGCTGACTGGGTTTCTGCAGTGCAGCATTAATATGCACACAGTTAAGAGATGTGCACTCAGCCTGTCTTTGAATCTGTTTGCCGTCTGTCTGTCTGCCCCCCCCCCCCCTTCCCCCAACACGACTGCCCCAGCGCACAAACACACCATCTCAGCCCCCTCTTTCCCCCCTTTCATACATTACTGGCAACCATCTCCCTCTCATCCATTTAGCTTGCCTCTTCCCATACTCTCTATAAAAGAATCACAGACTTCAAAATTTATGATGGCATCTCAATTAGGCTGGTGTCAGAATTTGGCAGGCTAAGGGGGTTTAGGGTTATTTTTATAGCATTGCTGCCTTATTAGATGATGTGCAGCTGAGCAAGATGGCAAAGACAAGAGAAAATGGAAAGAACGGAGCGATGACGGAAAACATGAGCCCCGCATGAACCTTGATATTAAATCCTTCCCTCATCTTAAACCCAAATGCCGTATAGTGCAATAAAGATTTTTCTGAAAATGTCCTTTTTGTATCCATTTCCTTTCAAAGATCATGCAGAGGTTAGGGTTGGCTGGTATATATAAAGATACAGAGGTAAAAGATGAGGAATAGCGATGCTCCATTTTGTGTTTATAATTTTCATTGCAGAGAGGTTTTGAAAATGAAAACTTATTCAAGTCTCATTCTATGACTCAAAACTCCTTTTTTAAGGTTCTTTAACAAAACTCTTGCGGTGCAACAAGTATAGGACACTTCCTGTTAGCCTTTTGGATTATGGTTAATCTTTGTTGTTGTATGGTGGCAGTGTTTGGTGAACGAGGCTCCTGACTAAACAAACTGAGCTGACGAGTAACAGAAGTGAGACAAAGATGGAGATTTTGTTTGCAGTAACAGCGTCGTCACTTTGATGCTTTGTCAAACTCTAAGACGCTGTAGTTATTGAGTTGACTGTTTAAAATTTTCAACTGCAAAAATAGTCCCAAATGGCACGTTTATTTATTTTTATTATATAGGATTTTTATAAGCGTTATATTTAGGTATTTCTGATTCCGTTGTGTGGAGAATACCAAACGAGGAAGACTAAATAATAACCATGTTGACGAATCCTATACATCTGATGATATTTAAAAATAAATGTATTGTAGATGCATTTTGTTACTAATGACTGCCTAACAGCTGAGTTGGTCTGAGGTTTGGTTTGACTGATATACTAGGGAGCCAGTTTTAGCATTTGATCAATACCTGAGCCACTGCCTTTTATCCAGTTTAGTTGTTGCACAGATGTATTGTAGCTGGAGTTGTTTTTCCTTGACCTTGTGCCCTTTCTAGTGTTATCTGTTGAAGTAGTCCATAGGTCGAGGCTTTAATTGAACATTTAATGTTTTTTTTTCTCACTCACAAAGCTCTCTGAACCATTGTCTAACAATCCTATATTTTCAGCCTATTTAGCGGTAGATGACGTTGGTTCATACCCGTAAACAAACCATTTAGCTGCCATTTCTGGATTTCCTTTAAGTCTCACTACCCATAACCACATTTTCTTGCATTAAACAACAATCGATTTGTGAGACAATAAATAATTGGTTGGTAAAATTGGTACAAGTTGTCCTGTGGGAGAATTGATGTATCCCAAGGTAGGCTTTGTTTTCATGTGTAAGGAGATCACTAAAACGTAAATTGACCACCAGATCTCTGAAAAATTAAATAAAATGATGCAAAAAAAATTGCATAAAGTTGAGTCTTTTTCATGTTCATTAGCAGAAAAAGAATCTATACATTTTATAACTGAATTAGCACTTCTAAACTGATTTATATATATTTCAGCATCATCTATGCCTATTTTCTCCCTCCATAGGGATTTCTGTGAGCTAAATTCCTTTTCTGCCAGTTGTTTTCTGAGCTTTAATGTTTTGTAAATGTCAATTATTTTCAAACACAATAATATCAAAGAGTTGATGTTGTTGCAACTACCAGATTTTTTTTTCTTGCCAATTTCTTTACATTATTGTCCAAAAAGTGTGTCTGAATGTCAAAGTCTCATCCCGTTCATATCCGATATCTCTTGCAGTGAAACATTTTCCATGTAGCTTCATAACTGTATCACTCTTAAATACCGACCTTTGTACCTTTTTTTTATTTTGTGTTTTCTTAAAATGCCTCACTTACCTTTCAGTAGCTACAATGAAATATGTTTCCAAGTATGAGTCAGTTTAAAGAGCTGAAAGAACAATTGGATTAATTCACTGTGGTCCACCACCTCTGTGGGTAATATTTATATTGGATTATCCATTGTTGCCTTGACTGAACCTGCATTTCTTACCGACAAGGCCACAATGTTTGGCTGGAGGGCTGCTTCTTGTGAGTCTTGCTTTGGTTTTAGCTATTAATAAAAAGCGGATTCTGCAAAAAAAACACAAAAAATATCAGTTTTGCCTGTATAAATATGCGCTGATGAGTCAGCGAGTTCAATTATAAGGATTATTTCCTTCGGTAAAATAAGAATCACCCTTTTGTTTAACCTTTTTAGCACTGTTCCACCACAGCTCTCCGGCTTCCCCTCAGACGGTCATCCATCTAAAGCAGTGAACCCTGGTTTAATTAATTATGTATATGCAAATGTATGCTCCTAGCGCCAGGATCTCAATTTTCATTTTCTTGGCCTTTTACCCTTCCGTGCTTCTTCTTTCCTTTTTCTCTCTCCTATTCTACAACTGCGCAAGGATGTTTTTTTTTTTTTTGTTTTTTTTCAATTCACATGAAGTTCCTAATTTGCTGACACTGATATATATATATTTTTTTACTGTTGAATATCTCTGCAACTAAACTGGCTAAAATACCACATGCAATATTACTCCTGTTTGTCTGGACTATTCATGCATTTGGCGAGAGAGGATGGGATGTAGTGCATGGTAATGGAGTTTAATGCAGTTTATAATTGGAGCAGAAAAGGATGGCTTATTTCAAATCAGGGAAATGAACTGCTTGTTGTCAGCCAGTTGGCTGAAGGATCAGAGAATTACAGTTTTTGTATTCAGAGATTTGTTATTCCTGTGTGTACTAAGTGGAGCATATACCTCTGTTTGTTCGGTTTGAAGTTTGTCTGGAGGGTAACATAACAGAGAATGTAGCTTAAAATGACCATATTGGCCCTGTTGTTTCTCTTTTATTAATTACCTTGATAGTTGGCAGCATTTCTGGCCCAAAATAAAAGCACTTATTTGATGCACAGTTATGCATTTAGGGTTGGCATCGTTCTCATTTATAACAATGTCAAATCCATAGAATTAAACATCTAAAAAAAATCAGTTTGCATGGCTTTCACTGCCCTGTATATCACTAAGAAAACTATCCTCATGAATTGGAAAAGTAAAAAAAAAAATTCTCAGTATCAAACAGTATAGAGATTGGATCGTATTAGTCTTGAGACAGCATCTGAATCTACTTCAGATCGATCTCTCTGAGCTCCTTTAATCGGCTCCATCACCTAGTGGGGGTGGAGGTCCATTGGATATGTCCAGTGGAGCATTGTGGCTGATGTGGGGGGTGCCTGGGTGTTGGGGGTCTGGTGGATCCCTGGAGTGGGGGGTATGGTAGGTCTGGCGCCGGGGTCTTACTCTTGGACAAGTGTCCTGGCGGGGCCTTGGGCACTTGGGTCCTGTGGAGCATGTGACTGGGGGTTTGGGCTAGTGCATGCCTGGGTGCAAATTACGCAAGAAGGAAGTTTGACCAGATGTCACAGCGGCTACTGGATCAAGCTCCTGAATTTCACGAGCAAAACAGGAAACATTGGGCACTAGACAGGTTAAAGTTCTTTGAATCAACTTACGCTATCTTAACCAACTTAAGCAAAATGTCAACACAGAAACACAAGGAAACCATAATGAGTTTTGCCCAAAAAAAATTAAAACCACGGCTCTTTTTTAATAATTTAGGATGGCGACAGAAAGGACCACATGAACTTCTATTCTCGCCAGCGCCATTTTCGCAGCTGGCCGGTGTTTCCCTTGGAGCTGTGTGAGTATTGAAGTTGGCCCGTGTTTCTCTCACTGGTGTGTCAGTGGTGGCAGAGACTCGGCGAAGTAGCCAGGTGAAAGAGAGCGCTCAGAGAACTCGACCCAAATCACTCTCTCATGAACTGACTAATGGAGCCTATAGAGGCAACTGAGGCAAATAGAGGAAAACTCATTTTACACGTCGGGCATATATGGGAAAGAAAAAAAATGACATTTAACCTTTAAACTTGCAAAATGTTCCTATAATATACTGAAGGTATGCCCCTCCATTTGCCTGTTATTGTCATGATCAGCGGGCTTGAAGAAAACTAGTAAACGTTTTCCTCACTTACTTGGATATATTGAGGCATAATTTAAATTTAAATTGCAGACATTTGTTGTGTCCTATATATAATATAACCCCTCAATAAAGGGCTATTGTGTTCTAACTTTACCTTGATTGTTTTTCAATGTTATTCTCAGCTGGGGGTGTTGATGTTGAGGGCCAATATTCTTCTTGAGAAAGTAGTTCCTGCTCAGCATTGTGGAACCTCGCCTGCACAAATAATATCCAGAAAAGTCCCTAAAGAGAACTTTTATCTTATATGTACCACATCACTTGAAAACTTTACTCAGGCTGTTATTAACTAAGGGAAGTAGTCTCAATTCAGTAACATCTTTTTTTTTTTTTTTTAAACTGTCACTCTTGTCTTATTTCTATAAAGTTTTTTTTTAGAAATATTTAACACCATAAGAACCTTTGAAGCTTCCACAGTTGAAAGAATGCCACATTTTATAAAACTTTGATCACAAAAGCTGGCAAAGATATATTTTTAATACCCTGTTTGTACCATTTTTCTGAAGAAAATGCTTCAATTTCCTCGCCTCCTTGTAATACGATGCGATCCCATTCTGAAAAAAAAAAAAAGTAATCCATCTGTTGGACTTGCAGAGACTTTGAGGTCAACGTCCTGTGCAGCAATGCGGGGGAGTAAGAAATACATCTGCATTTTCAGGAAACACCCTCACCAGCTGTCAGCCCTTCTTTATGTCACAGGCTTAACATTGTCACAGAGAATGAGTGCAGCGCTCCGTATTATCCAGTTTGTAATTGAATTGTAGCGAGAGGTTGGTTGGTAATCAGTGTACAGCAGGTAGTTTTTGTTCCAGTGTTTGACAGTAATGTCCTCTAATGGGAAGCTTTGGCTCCACTCTGGTTCCAGGCCACTAGGTTTTCCTGGCTTCCCATCTGCTTGTTTATATGTGTTTGTCGAAGTGGCGTTCACAGCTTACTTTATGTATTTGTGCTCAGTGAATGTAGGGCTACAGTATTGGTAATCTACAGCGTGCATTTGGAGAACATCAACAACTGTTAATTTTCTCGTATTAATTTCAACCTTGACGACATCCATCCAGAAAGCGAGCCGCCATCCACGGCTGGTAAATTATCGGCGCAGGCCTCGAGTGATTTGCAGCACGGGTGCCCTTCCTCGCGTGGCTTTTAGGGATCTCTCTGTCCTTGCTGATGCGAAGCTCGAATAATTTCTCGATCACAATCCTGCTTCTCCCTCAGCCTTCCCTCACCTTCCTGCTTTTCCATTCAGGATTTAAATAGAAGGAGATGGCGCATTGGCAAAGCAGAGGCAGAGAAGGGGATATGGTGATCTGGTAGTTAACCATGTGGGACGAATATGAGACGGAACGAAAAACAAGGTCAGAGTTGACATAAGAGAGTTGACACCAGCGCCCCGTCAGAACCGTACCCTCTGCCTGCTTGGTTACAGATTCCCGCCATCTTATCATTTCACAGACGGCTGACTCAGTGGCCGATGTGACAAGGCCCTCCGTCCATCTGGGCATGCTCTATTTTCACCAATGGTTATTTTGCGGGGGCATCGGAGCACAACGCCCAAATGGTGTGTCGGTGTCTGTAGTGGACCGGTGTGGTCTGAGTCACCGGCTGAGGCACCCACACTGCCATGATGCAGCATGGAATAACAGGCTGGCAGCGCTGCCGGTGGAGGCAGTGTGGCCAGTTCTGCATGTGTATTTGTTTCTTCTCGCTCAGATTTTGTTCCTGTGTGGGTGGGTGAGAACGTTTGGAGGGGATGGGGGGGGGGGGGGGTAGCAAAAATCTTCTTATGTGCCCAGTCATGTCTGCAATGCAGCACTTGCTTTTTTTTCTCAGGAGTCAGTATTGTTTATATTGTGTGTCTCATCGCCTCCCAAGGCTGTTTGTTAGATGAAAGGATTACTGGCACCGTGGGGAGCAGAAGGATGATTTTCTGATGATATAGTGCTCTCTCCAGAGGTGAAACCCTGCTCATAATAGGCTCTCTGTTAATTCTGCTTTTTGTGTAACGTTTCCATGAAATGGGTATAAAAAAGCTAACTAAAGATGTAAATAAATGTAGTTTGTTTTATGTACGATTTAAATGCCCATGAAGAATAATCTCTTACATAATCAACACTCTTAAGACTATATAGATGCAATTTAGTCGACAGTTTAGATTGGCAAATGATGTTATATGGAAGCCATTTCAATTAAGCTTCTTATTGTTCGGTAAATGAATGGAGAGAACTAGTGTCACATTTAAAAGACATTTATTGTCACTTTCCATTTAGATGATTATTATAGTTTTATTCTAAGTGCTATGCTGGTAAAGGCCTTGTCCGCTCTAATGCAGATATCTTGCAATGCCAACATTGTTTTGTTTCCACCTTTTGTGGACATTCCAATAAAAACTATTAAAACTATTATTTTTAAACATATTTTCCAAAGTCAAATTTTTTTTTCTTCAAACTAACTGTATCTGGATGGACAGGATATCAAGAGATTTTTAGAAACCTTACCTTTAAGGCCCACTGCACTTTTTATGCTATAAACTAATCCAGCAACACTATATTCACTTGCGTTGTGAAAAGAATCAACATTTCAATATGATCATTAGTAAAAAGAATGTTTTTAAGATTTTAAATTGTATTGAAATCAATACAAGCCCTACACATTTCCCAAGTTGGTACACAGCTTGGCGCTTGAGACACTCTCCATGACCCTCCTCCCTTGCAGCAGCTTCCTTAAACAATGATCAACATTCATCACAGTGAGATGGTTCTTGAAATATAGAACTCCAGTCACATGGCAGGAATGAAAAAAAAAGTTCCCAAAGCACTGATTTTAGTCTGAAATCTGCAAAGTGAAAGCATTATTTGGAAAGATTTTGCCTAAGAGAGATGACGAAAAAGTTGAGTAGCATTACAAACTTGACAATTTAAAGACTAACACTCGGGTGTGATATGAAATTAAAAAGGCTCCCGTGTCTACAACAGAGCACCTACAGTACCTGAGCACAAACAGGTGCTTTCCTCATCTGTTTGAATGTTAGTAAATTCCTAAAAGGCCCAATATGGCTCCATCTGACTGCTTTTTTTTTTTTGTTTTGTTTTTTTTTTTTTTTTTTTTTTTTTCATTTTGATACCCTTTGTTTTCCTGTAAAGCACTTTGTGAACTCATCTGGGTCAAGTGTTGCATAAATAAAATTACCAACTCATGGTGTTAACATGCTGCAATAACAAGTGATCTTCTCGGGAATCAGCGTATATATCAAACGTAAAATAACACATTTGTGCTGTTGCAAAAGGAACAATGAACTTAACTCCTAATTAAAGTAAGCTCACTCAGAGTAGAGGCCCACAAAGCTAATAAAAAGGGCTGGTTATGTTCTAGGAACCGGATTATTGTAAAACTGAGGAATATTACAGACAACCCTGAGCATCCTCATTACATTGTAACACAACAGTGTATTTTCATTCAGAGTCTTCTCCAGGCGACTGTAATACTCACCAATTCAGGAGATCCTTCTTGCCCACAGCATTTACAACAACTCGTTGAGGAAACTTGTTGAATATGAATTAGAGCAAAGTATTTTTAATTGGATTCTCCATTGCATGACATGTTGGTATTGCAATTTTTCAACAAAGTCTAATTTTATTTTTAGAGCACTTCATACACCCAAAGTGATCAATGTGATATAGAGGTGTATAAAAACGAAGAAAAAAAAACTAAAATTAGCAATGAGATACAATATTTACAGCAAAACCAATATATTAAGAGCAGTTAAATGTATAAAACCATCCAACCTGCTCTTCCGCTCCTTAAGGGAACATAAAGGAATCTCCCAAATTCACTCTGGTCTTATTTCTTTCTTCTTTCTTTTTTTCTATTTCTTATTCCTCTTCTTAGCATAAACTTGTAAGACAGATTGCTTCTTGCGACTGTCAGAAATTTACAAAATATACAATGAGAGGAGCAAAGCTACAATGAATGACTAACACAGAAGCTAACTGGATACATATTGAACACAAGTGTGCATGCGTACCCAGCAAGAGGAAACTAACAAGGAACAAGAGCGTTACATGAGCATGTCAAAATGATTGGCTTGTGAGACAACCAATAGATAAGATGATCCCCCGAAAAAAGATCTTCCACTGCACCTTTAACACAAGCTCATGGAAAAGAAACTGTTCAAAATAATTTTTTTCTACATTAAAATTGTGAAATCTATACCTACAGTAGATAATGTCTATGTCAATCAGACAAGTCCTTCCTTTGATAATATCTGCTATATATTTGTCTGAGCCAGGACCAAATGGCACCGCAGGCTCAATAGATAGAAAATAACATTAAAAAGCAACGCTTGTATATAAACAGGGAGTTTCAATTTAACAAGGAAGTATCACTGGTTAAATAAGTCTACTTTTTAATTCAGTGAAGTTACCCATGGTGAGGAGAGTTGCCATAAATTTTACTCAAAAGTAACGATATGTACTAATAATATCAGTCAAGTAAAAGGTAAGATCATTTTGCAGTGAAACTACTCCTAAAAGTGTTTTTTCCAAAAATGTTACTCAAGTAAGTGTATCTGAAATGTATCTAGTTTGTGTGGGTGTGTGTGTATTTTGCGAGTAATTTTATGAATACAATTCTTCTGGACGTTTCTGTATGTCGGGCTAAAGGCCTTAAACTTAATTCTTCATGGTCTTAAAAAGGACATAGAAAGCCTTAAATTTGAGTTGGTGATACCTGCAAAGCAGTCTGATACTTTTGTTCAACTGGAGGTAAGAGTCAAGTTTAAAAGATGAGTCATTGAAAGAGATTTAAAAGTTAAAGAAGCTGCTGGTCTAACTCCTCCCGGCCAGTAGGTGGTGCTACTAGTGGTACTGTTTGCCAGCCGGCTGCCTGGTCTGGTAGCATTAGCATAATGGTTAGCATTACCAAACATTTAACTTTCCTGTCCAGAGGGGAACTGGCAACCTCCGTGTGGCTTCTGAGCCCCTAACTGCTTCCTTAAGTCGGCATCAGTGCTGAAAATCTTGACCAATGTTAACCTCTCTGCTGCTTCTGTTTTGGTCCGCTTTCATCTGAGAAATGTAATGCCAAGTATAGGGCTCGGGATCCGCGTTGCATTATGGGACGTGGCGGCCATATTGACAGCAACGCAACGTTAAAATACCTCTGACATAACGTTGTTGAACGAAGAGACGTAGAAGTAGAGTTGAGAAAGAATAGATAGAAAAAATATGTTAAAATCCCGAAAAGGATCTGAAATTTACCGGGACACACTAAATAGAGAAATCAGGGACCGGTATGTTGACAAAATCAGCATTATTATGGAGCGCCGACGACCACTTGTTGCCACTGTTTTGCATATCAGACGTCTTCGGCTACCTAGTTTGTGGTGTGAGCGCCTAAACTTCATAAAAGTTCCGAAGCTACAAATCCTTGGAGTCTCATGTGCAGTTCATGAATGCATGGGTTCAGGAGCTGCAGATCATAAAGCCAGTAAACAGTGGGAACACAGTAATTCACACAAAGGTAAGCTGTGCTCAGACGGGCTCTGGCACCTGCTAACCGTTAGTGCTAACAACCACTCACTCATGTAATGTACTTTTAACTAGCTGCTATGTGTTTCAAAGGTTTAGTTAGTAACGTTAACTGCCAGCCCTCCCTAAACCCTCCGGGTTTCTCACGTATTTGAGCCTTTTCCCGCTGCCGTTTTAGTATTTATGTGCATGTATGTGGCGTCGCGGCTGAAGGAAAGAAACAATGTAGGCTATAAAATAAAACCGTGCATCTTTAACTTACCAGAATGAAAATGCAGGGAACACACTCTCATTGACATCGGGATACTGTGGAATGTTATGATCGGTAGTCTTAAAGCCGCGATCCAAGCGAGCCGACAACTCCATTGCGCTTGCTGTCTCTCCCGTGGTTGCGCCTCCAGGCAGGAAAGCGGTGGAAAGTTAACCCATTTTCTATGTTTTTCCCATGGCGATCATGTGTTGCGCTGTTACAGCCCACAACACAGCAACGGTTTACCATGGTTGAAATGAAGTTACGGTAAAATTAATCAAATTAAAACACGGCTGAGAGAGGGAGTACAGTACGCGGTAGTCATAGGCAGTAGTCTGAGTAGCGGGGGCGGAGCCGCGGAGGCTTTCAATATGGCGGCCACACAAAGTAATACGTCATGACGACCAAGCCCTATAAGCCATTTCTCAGTGCTATCACAGAGCTACTATGATCTGGCAACACCAGAGCTTCATCTCATGTGACTTCAACCTACTATTGGTGCAGAATCCTTTTGTGTCAAAAATAGCATTGTAACCAGAAGTAAATATTTATATATTTTGGACCCATCAAAAAGGAAGAAATAAAACAATTATTTATATAATGTTTATATATTTTTCATAAAAAATTATACTTGCATTTTGCGCAAGTATAATACATCTGTGGATGTATTATTTTTGAGAAATGTTTCATTTTGTGGAAAAGTTGTAGCTGTATTGGCCATCCTGACAGTGAGAGGAAGATCGTTGCTAAGTTTGGGAGCTGCAGGAGAGAAAGCCGTCTCCTCGGCTCACAAGACGAGTCAGAGGAACATCATAAAGCAGCGGGTTACCCGACCTCAGATTTCTACAGGAAACACGCTATTGTAAGCTCTGATAAATAAGGGGATGCCTGACTGTTTAAATATGTAGAACCCAAAAGTAAAACCATAAAAACAATCCTAAAACGTACAGGCAGTCAGAGCAGGGAGGACAGTATAGGGGGTATTGTGCTCATGTCGCCTTTTACCGGTCAGCGGATTGGCAGGAGCGTTTTGGACAAGCTGAGATTGGAATCCTTTTATATGTCCTCCATCTATAGTTAGGCGATAGTTTGTGGTTTCCGGTTGGTTCAAAAAACTTTACTGTACTACACCACAATAACCTGAACAACCTGGATAAATATACCTTGTTTTGATTGCCCCTTTAACTGTCCCACATTTTCTGTCCTGCAAGGATCCAGCTGGGGAAGTTTTCCCCTTTAACATCAAGTACTTTTTGTGTTTCCTGTTTCCATCAGTGTTGAGACTTGTGATTGCAGACAGCAGGTACATCTCTGGACTTCATGTCCAATCAAGGGAGCAGAATCTGATACAGAAGGTGGGAAAACCTTGAAGAATGTGACCAATGTTTATTTGGTCAATAGAAGAAATAAATCCTCTTTTATTCTTTTTTTTCCAATCAGATATGAGTATTTGCATATAAATAACAGCCCAGTGGCTGTCAAAAAAAGAGGGCATTAGAAAGAGAGAGGCAAACAAGAAATGAAAACAAAGTGTCATATAAGTAAAGTGAAGGCGAGACGGGGAGAGATTGATCTGTTTTATCTGCATGTGAGGAACAGGAAAGCAGATTGGAGGTAAATGTCATTGCAATCATTTAATAGGCTCAGCAATCACCAGGAAAGATTATTTTTCATTGTTATCAATTTAAAAAAAACATGTTTTGAACAAATTGAGAATTCTGCCTTTATTATAAGATGTTATGAAAATCTAAAGATGTAGTTAACTTTCTTTTGAGAAACAATTAGGAACAACGTGGGTGTCAGACAACCACTTTAACTGTCTTGTCCTTGGGCTTCAAATGATCACGAATGATCCAGTTGAACACTATTTTATTGTCTAGACTTGCATGTTTTGGACTCTTTCGGGGTGATTTTAGAGGGATTTAACAAGGTGTGCTGAGGTATTCTATTATTTAGTCCTTGTCCAGTTTTGATCTGACTATTTTTATGGCGGAAATCTGAGCTTTTGCTCAGTAAATAGAAATGACTCAGGCTCTGTTTGGGCTGATCTTTTCATACTCAGTTTTAAGTTTCTTTAATGCCTCAAAAGAGTAATAAAATAATGGAATATTTGTTAAGTTTGTGTATAGCACATTTCAGCTAGCCTCGTGAGACCATCCTGATCTCGCGAGCTTTCAAGGTTTCACTCGCAGATCAGTCTGGCTACCCTCCGTTGAAGAAAATTTGGAGCCGTTCACCAAACGAACGTCCAATCAGCGTTGGCTTTGAGGCGGGTTGAGGTGTGACGCAAAGTGTGACAGTTCAGTCTAAAGAACATGGCGGCTTCAGCCGATGAAACTAGCGTTAGCGTGGCTATCGAGCAAGTTTTATCGGAATTACAGAATATTTCTTTGCTGAGCTAACGAGCCTTTACCTGCAGCAGCAAGAGTAGCTTGGCTTGTGGTTGTGTTTTCGTCGTCGCTCGTAACAGAGCGACGAGGAATCTGATTGGTTTATTTGGCCCGTCTATCACCAACATAGGCCAATCAGCTAACCAGTATTTTCGCCCCTTCCCAAAATTACTTCAACGGAAGGTTTCCAGATGGATATGCGGAGCAAATCTATCTGGCGGAGTCAGGTAACATTTCAGCAGCAAGTCATGAAAACATAAAAAACATCATAAACACATTGAAACAGTCGCCGGTTGTGAGAACAGTAACAAACATTAAGTTGTATCAGGTGAAAACATTAACACACATTAAATATGTTGGTCAATGGCGCTGTTATGGGTCAAAAACAACTCTAAACAGGTGGGTTTTCACTCTTAATTTAAAGGAACGTAGTGTTTCGACCGCTTTGCAGTTTTCTGGAAGTTTGTCCAGATTTGTGGAGCACAGAAGCTGAATGCTGCTTCTCCATGTTTGGTGCTGGTTCTGGGTAAGTAGAGTAGACCAGAACCAGATGGATCATAAACCACATTTTATGATCTCAAGAGTCTCACAAGGAGGTTGTGACACTGAAAACTGACAGAAACACCGGTAAGGAAAGAGGCTGGCAGCTTTTCTCAGTCATGCCAAGTAAGCCTGGCACCTCACACCAGGACCAACTCCACAAGGCAAGCTTCCCTGGAACTGATGCCCACCAAAGTCTACAGCGCTGATCCATTTCACTTCTTGCTGCTGTGGTCTGCAGGGTTGCCTCTGTACCCAAGAAATTAATGCATGGTATTGCTGGTTCTTTACTTAAACACCAGCATTCATATACAGTGCACTGCAAAACTGTTCATACCCCCTGAACTTTTCTGTTAATTACACTACAATCCCCAAACATCAATGTGTATTATTGTGATTTTATGGGAAATTAATTTCAGTGTGTTTAGTTTACTATCACCATATTATATAAATCTAATTTACAGCCAGTTTAACTACTCCTCCCCTTCATTGCACCTGTCCTCTGCCTTTGTATATGTTTATGGTTCGCTGTTCACATCCGTGTTGTTGTAGATTCTCCTTCGTGTTTCCATATAGCCCATAATGGGAGCCATTTGCAATTCCTTGTCGTGGCATTTCCCATTCTACCAACAGTATACAGCCCTTAATTACCTGCCTACAATTTAGCTTTCTTTCCTCTTTATGCTTCTTGCATCAGGTCTTATTGTTCCAGGCACCCTATGGTGTGCGTCTAGCTGTGATTGTGCATGCATAAGTCTGCAAGACGGCCTTTGCTGATTGCTGCATTGGCCGATGACTCACTCCTTTTTTTTTTTTTTTTTTCAACCTGCTGGATGTACTTCAATCATGCCGGGTAATCTCCTCCTTTGCCCACTGGCAGCCAAGAGGTTACCGTCCCCACACATCAGAGCTATTTTCCTCTTAATTGAGACCCTCACTGCTGCGACAGCATTTTCACAAGGTGGAAAATGGCAGGTCAAGATATCAGGACATCCCTCTCCTCCGAGCCCCCATCCCTTTGGCAAAAGTGCCTGTGATGTTGATAAGTTCCTTTGGGGATCTTGGAGCCCTTCCAGCTCAGACGCTACACTTCTTAAGGGCATGTAAAGGTTGGTGTCTTGCCACCTCCTAGATTGTATGCGTGTACAGATGTGAGCAACGGCTCCTGTGTGTTTATTCAATCTGCCTAGGTCTAATATATGCATGCTGTTCTGATTGAATTACACTGGAGCTTTTATAGAGAAAAATAGAGGTAAACCATCTTGTTGAGTGCTTATGAGAGAGCACACAGTTTGAGGGAGTCTCTGTGGTGACCTGAGTCAATCTGCATCTGATTACCCCACAGCAGACCTGTAACCCAATTCATGGGCTCATCCCCTGCTCTCCAGGAGCGTCACATATACAGCTGCTTACTCTTACGTGACAGTAAAACATTGAAGAAACAGAGTGACATAGTGTTTCACTTCATTTCAGCCGTCTATAAATCTGCTATTTTCCCCTCTTCTAACACGTGAAAAAGCCTTGTGCTCACATATCTCCTGCATCTTTTTACCAGTGAAGTCCACTTAGTCATGCTTTTTTTTCCTTATGGTCCCTTTACTTACATTCTTTCTATCTATCTATCTATCTATCTATCTATCTATCTATCTATCTATCTATCTATCTATCTATCTATCTATCTATCTATCTATCTATCTATCTATCTATCTATCTATCTATCTATCTATCTATCTATCTATCTATCTATCTATCTATCTATCTATCTATCTATCTATCTATCTATCTATCTATCTATCTATCTATCTATCTATCTATCTATCTATCTATCTATCTTAGTGTAAATGGCCTTGCATTTTAAAATGGCAGTCTAATTTTTACAACTTTTCCTCTTCAATCGAGTTTGTGCTTTTAGGTCCAGATAACTACATTTATGTCAATATCCAAAATCAAGAAATAGGTTGAAAAATAAACTGAGCACAAGGCAGCTGAGCATGCAGCTGTACGATGCCAATGAGTGATTAAGTTGACTGTATTGCTGAAAACTGAACTTTGGCACCATTAGGAGAGCACAATGGCTATCTTAGAAGAAAGTTGTTATGGCAAAGTTTTTTGGGGTTTTTTTCTGATTGGAGGAGGAGTCGGTGTTATCTTAGTGGTACCAGCTTGAAGACCTAATAGACCAGCCTGGGATGAGCCCTGTCTGCCTGAAACAGCAATGATTGACAATAAGCACTTGTGGCAACAAAAATTTATCAAAAAATTAAACGTTCTGGCTGTATGCACATTGATGTGATTTCCATTAGACATCAGATGCGTGTAAGAAATCTTCTACAAAGAACTATCAAGGGTTCTGCAAAGCAATATCAGTAAATGGAAGCAGCTCAAGCAGCTTGGATGGTTTAAATACACTGTGGTAACGTAGCTAAAAATACCTTATTCAAACGATAGTCTGTTACAGTATTTCAACTCTATATGTCCGTCTGCTGTTAGCTTGCATATAATGTAATGTTGTTAGGCTTTAAAAGGTCCCCTTAAGCAAATGCTACCTATGCGATTGTAGTGGAAGCCTAAATATGGGTAGACAATTTGTTGCTCATCTTCTTAGTTTCCCCAATGGTATAAAATCTCTCTTGGACAGTGAAACAGTTTTCGACATAAAAGAACATTTCTGAAAATGACTGCAGTCATGCTGTGTTGTTCCAAAATGTCCTACAGCTCCAAACATAATTTTGTGTCAGAAAAGTGTGTTCGAAGGCTCATTGGGATTTATTTGTTGCATATTTTGCGCGCAAAATCAAAGGTTTTCTGGATCTAACATCAAATTTCTTTGTGACTGCAAGGTTACATCATAGAAAAACCTAAATCTGCTGTTTTAAAAGCTTCATCAAATGTTTCCATGAAATCTATTTTGATCTTTTGGCAAATGATGACTGCCATTTCCAGCTACCACTTTACTCTTATTTTGAGACTTTTTTTTTGTGGGTCATGGAAGTTTATATTTTTGCTTAGTCCCTAAAGCAGCTGATGGTGGTGCGAGTTGATTCAGAGCTGCTGGAGTTGTTATCTCTCAGCAGATTGGCCTGTTCCCTCACCAATTGCTGCGCAGTCAAATGGAAATGTGTCGAGCCGGGAAATGATAATCGAGTTCAATTAGGCTTTGTACCATGTTTGTATTCTGCCAACAGATTATCCAGAATCCCTACCCTCTCTGAGAGAAACAATAAACCTCTGTCAAAAGTCTGAAATGGGCAATTTCAGGATAGGTGCCGATAACAAATATTGGCACTGCCGCGCTGCTCATGGTGTTATTAGAGACAAATAAAGCGAGGCCTTTGAAACAGTTTGGCTGGAGTTCTCTCTTGAAGGAAATTAATTTCCAATTTTTGTTTCCTTTTGTGCTTCTGAAACCCCTCGCTGTATGTGAATGCCTCACGCTTCCATGGAGCGTTTTAAATACGCCAGACCCAGAGTTAGATATTATAAACATAAAAAAAAGAAAATTCCCAATTAGCTTTTTCTAATCAGAAACCCAGCGATGTATGAAAACTTATTTTTTACTTAGGTAAAAATAGTGTTTCTAATATGCTCTTCGTACTTCAACTTTGCCTTGTAAGAGGCAAAATGCCTGGAAAAACTAGTTCACCTCATACAAAGTTCTGCCGGCTCTTTGTGTTTGGCTGCATCCTGCTCGTGTGACCTTTTCCCACCTTTCTTCTGCTGTTTTTATTAGTGGCGAGAGTAAAACACTTCAGAGTCTCAATTAGCACTCACAATTAGAAGTGAAACCGTCTTGGCAGCGCTCGCCTTACTTTAAGCCTTCAAGTTATTATCGTCCGCAAACTAATTAGCAAGTTCTTGATAAGCGAGGGGTAGGCCCTCTGTTGCCATGGCAACAGTTAATCACAATGAAAGGATTGTGCTGGTGGGCAGGTCACGGAGCACACTCTGGCTTCCCTTGCATTTCTCTCTGCTTCATTTAGTTCCCAACTCAAAGAGCCTCGTGCAATCTCCGGGCTGTTGAACGTTGACTTGCTACAAAAAAAAACAAAACATACATAACTTCTAATGGAGAGAGTTCAAAGGTTAACACACAAGCATTATATGTGATGAACAAACAATTGCTGCTGCTAATTTCCCATCATACAGATACCTCTCAGGAGAGTGCATCACCGGATGTTGGTTTGTCTCTGCGGTGAGAAGACCAAACTAATTCTTTACATACTACAAATCTATTAATTGCATCATTTATTCTTTGATCGGGAGGGGTTCAATGACACAATTCTCTGTTTAAGGTTTGTAACAGTCACCAAGGGTTTTCTGTCACCAAGCTAACTCTATTGTTGAAGTTGAAAGCTGGATGAACTGGATAATAGCTACCTGGTGAAGAGAAATCAAACAAGCAAATGAAGTACAAAGAGATCGAACCCCCATAGCTGCAGCTGAACTGATGAAATGGTTGAGTGTGGTGCCAACAGTGTGCAACATACACAGTGCATTTTCCTTCTAAATAAGAAAGCATTTGCCAATAAAACAGAGAAGCCCGTGTATCACTAATTTTAGGAGAATCTGAAACTGGAAATGAAAATACAGAACAGAAATTTATCTGGTATTTGTCCCCCTCTAGGCTTAAAAAACAACAACATGCCAACCAGTAGAAGATATTTTGAAAGGACCTACATTATTACTGCATTACATTCTTATTTCTTTAAGCTGTTTATATTCTATTCACATATGGCAAATGTTTTTGTAACATTATTTTAGTCTGATTAACACCAAAATCTGTGGATTAATCTTTTTAACCAACAATATGCACAATTCCAGTCCGAAGGTTGTATTCACTCATGTTGGCTGTAAATATAATAATCATTTTTGGGCTATTTATTTATTTTATTTGAATTTATCCTTTTCCCCGGACACTGTACATTTGCTATGATTTATTGGAATAAGATTGCTTTGCACAAATTTTTGTATTAGAGAAAGTTTGATCTAAAAACCTTTCTTACAAAAATGTGATTTTTGTAGCAATAAACAGGTTTTTGGCAAAGTTCCGGTTGGATGTTTTACCACAACATATTAAAACTGGTTGGATTCCTGGCACAGACCCAACCTCAAATTATAGTACCATCACTGTTAGCAGAAACTTAAAGGTGCATTGTTTTGAAGTTAAATATATATTTTCTTTACCCTACATGCCCTTACAATTGCCCGACATGTAAAATGAGTTATCCCCTATTCACCACACTGTCCTCTATAGGCTGGATTAGTGAGTTCATGAGAGAGTAATTCCGGCTGAATCCTCTGTGCGCTCTCGTTCACCTGGCTACTTTGAGTCTCTGCCGTAATTGACGCATCGGCGAGAGAACATGGGCTACCTTCAATATTTATACTTTTCTCACCTCAGAAGACATCACGCCTCTGAACAAAAAACCTGTGCAGTCGCAGGGGCAGATGCTTTTCTTCTTCTCTCATGCACAACACTGGTGTCATTTCCACCTGTCGCCAGAGGGGGCAGACTTCTGCAAACATCCTGGAAGCTGGAACTACTTTAACATTAGCTAGCTTTATCCGTTCCAGAAGCATTTTTATCTGTGTTTTAGTTTTGAACCTTAGTTTAGTTTTGAATCCCAACTTGGGTGTTCAATGCTGTATTAATTATCCATCCTGTAAATAGAAATGTTCAAACGAAGCCGAAAATTGTGGATATTCTTGTCTATGATGAGTGTATGTGACTAAAACTATATCCACTACTTTTCATCTTAAAACGCTCCTGCTCTAGAACGATCCGTGTCATATTAAGTCACATTGTTATGCTTCTGTCCTGTATTTTTTTTCCACTTCAGCACACAAAACACCAACCTACGTCATTCTTGCCATTCTCAACATGACATTTAAAATCCCACACAAAACGGTGCACTAACATAAATACTCAGTTAAAAACCACTTCAACAGTAACGCCCCAATGAATGGCTACAGTGTGCAACCCCCCCCCCCCCCCCCCCCCCCCTCTGATTGGCAAGCCAGTTGCCTGTTTGGTGGATAAAATATTTATAGAAGCTCAATTATCAAAGCCTGTTGTGTCTGACGCAGCAGATGTTTTATTTAAAGGAAGAGCCATGGAACGAGGGGAAATAGGGGAAAGGGTGTTCAAAACCCTGTCTTGCTTAGCGCCTTTATTCTATTTTAGGTGTGCAACAACTATCTTGTAAACATGATATATCTCAATTTTGGATAGATTTAAATCCTTTGCTTGTGTTGCTTGATATGAATTAGCTAGCCTTGTTTTTGTTTTTGTTTTTTTGCATTCAGTCTCAATTACCATTTAGAAAATTACAGTCGCCCTAATAATGTCCTGAATTAAAAGGAAGGGAAGAGATTGTTTGGCTGTAAAGAGTCATTGGGAGAGCTCATTAAAAATTACAACTGCCACCACAATTTTTCTGAACTTGTCAAAGCTTTGAGTTTCTCTAATTAAAAGCCAAAGGAACTCTAATTGTTTAATTGTTTCCCCACCTTACATTCTGGGATTTGTGACAAAACCAGAAGCTGAAGTGTGCTTTAAGTTTTTTAAAATCAAGACTTTGCATTGTTTTTTTTGGCCAAAATGGGATTGCTGCTGCCATTGTTGAACCCACTGGATCATGAACACCCTAAAGCTCTACCTAAGCTATGTTGTGGTTGCAGGCCAAAAAAAAAAAAGACAGTCAACCTTATCGTATGTACTTTATGAGCATGTTTTATTTATTTTCATCTCTGGGGAGGAGTCCATTGTCTTGCTTTAAACGTGCTTCATAGTTTACTTGATGCGAACAAAACCAGAAGATTAAAAACAGCCATATAACGGTTATTAATGTGTAAACTCTAAAACAGATTTTACAGTCTACGTGCATCCATTTTTTTGAATTCTCCCAGAACAGGGACTACATTTTTAACGATCTACTCGGTTTGTATCTTTTGATCTGGTTCTCCAAAGCGAACCATCTCTGGGGCAGGTTGTGCATGTGTAGGTTACCATGGTGATTGCTTCCCTGTTAGACGTGGGCCAGCATGATGATACCAGAAACCCATGCTTGAGCCTGGGGCTATTAGCCGAGGTCCTAGTCTTACCTTGTAATACACAGCATAGGAAATCTTGAAGCTGTTTCTTTTTGGTCTCCTCTTTTTTTTTTTTTTTTTTTTTTTTACAACTGTATGAACCCTATCCTAACCGTTTTGGACACTTAACAGCCTGCGGAAATATCAATCAGCAAGTCATTCAGCAGCTGTGAGTTTCCGTGAGTGAGTTCTGCAAAGATTAAAGTGGGTATTTCTCACCTTATGATGGAAAATTATCAGGGAAACTGAACCGTCCCCATGTCTGCTTTGCATTGCTAATTCAATTATAACTTTATCTTCAAAGTATTTTACTATTAGACGTGAGCTTGTTGAGATATTCTAAGATGGAGAGCACCTGTGGCTTTGAATTTATCTGGTCTTTGGCATACCGAAAGATCAGACGGTGCTGGATAGTCTTGTGATTTTTCAGAACGGAACATGATGGAGGGGTTTAGAGGTTAAAAGTGCCATCAGAACCCTTTCAAAATGGGAACTTAGGCTGGTTCATACAGATGGTAAAATAGGTCAATTCAACTGAATTTCATTTGATAACTGAGGTCGGTATTGCATTTGATGTTGGAAATCTTGATCTTGATCATTTTGAAGCAATTATCAGGTAAACAGAACACTTAGGCAGCATGATAATACTTTAGATAAATATATTTTCATAACTGTATTACTTTAAAACACACAATAAATCCTTTTGGGCACTCCAAACATACACTTCTTTAATAAAGCCGGCTAAGGAGGTGTTCTCCAAGCGTAAGGAAAAGAACTCTGTATATAGGCGTATATCATAGTTTTTACACTTTCCCTTTCAGTTATGTTAAGGCTTGTAGCTCATGATCATTTTTATCTCTGAAGATGAGATGTATGGTAAAAAAAAAAAACACAGCTGAGGACACAGCAGAAAGTTGCTGAACATTAATGATGTTTCTCAGCCATCGATGCACAAAACAGCTGTCATCATTACTTGTACTAACTGCCATGAGAGGATTTTGCAAAACATTGAAGCCCTGAATGGAAATAGCTAAAAAATCCCTTTTCCTATACATAACCAGTCAATGTTTTACTTGTGAAGGTTTACCCACACGGCAATAATATCAGTATCAATATGTTATTCCCAGGACTTACTCTGAAAATGATTCATCATCATATTCCACATATGTTGGTGCCTTTTTTTTTTAAAGAGGCGTCGCCAAAGGCTCTTTCTTTGCCAGAAAAGACTTTAAAATGACATACCTCACTGCAAAAAGAGAACTAGAAATAAGTAAAATTTTCTTGAAATTAATGTATTTGTCCTTGATTTGAGAAGGTAAATAAGACTATTTGCCAATGGAATGAGTATTTGTACCCCTAAAATAAGATAATTAGATATACTTCACTTGAAATAAGATAATAGAGATGAGTTGTTCCTATTTTAAGTTCAAAAATCTTATTCCATTGGCAAATAATCTTATTTACCTGCTCAAATTAAGGAAAAATTCTCTAATTTCAAGAAATAATTTCTTATTTTGAGTTCTATTTTGGCAGTGCTGCTTTAAAAAAAAGACTAAGAAGTGTTCCTGTTTGCGGGCTAATGTATTTGTTGCCACATCCTTTCCTGTATTCATTATCCACTAAAGGACTTGAGAACTCTTATTTAAATGTCTGTTTCTCTTTTTCCTTTTCAGTGGAAGGCTGCACAGACTGGTCCGTGGACTACCTGAAGTACCAAGTCCTTGTCGGGGAGCCCGTCCGGATAAAGTGCGCTTTATTCTATGGATATATCCGGGCGAACTACAGCCATGCACAGAGCACGGGACTTAGCCTCATGTGGTACAAAAGCGCAGTGCACGGGGACTTTGAGGAGCCCATAAGTTTTGACGGCACAAGAATGAGCAAAGAAGAGGACGCCATCTGGTTCCGACCAGCTGATCTGCATGATGTGGGGTATTATTCCTGTGTTTTAAGGTATGTGCTTTTCTCACAATCCCAGAGATAAACAGCTTATCTCTTTCCTCAGCTGAAAATGGAGCAAGCATTTGTTGGAGAGTCCTTCTCCATTTTGGGGGGAGGGGGACTATTTTGCCAGTGGCATGTCTGTAAAACGGAGTAAATAACATAGTCTCGCATCCCTGTAGGCACGAGTAAAGCCCTATAAAAGTCCTCCTCTGTAGGCTTCTAATGAAGTCAATATGTAGCCAAAAGATAGCTGGTTGAGATTCCACCGAGCATTTTCTCTGCCTACGAGGCCTCGTTGTCTCATTTTATATGTTAAATTAGTTTTTATTTCCCACTCAAGGCCACTAAGCCATATGGTGCCATTGGTGGGCCGACAATCCGTTGGCCCTCACAAGTTCTTGTTTTCTGAAAACCTCATGGAAAGAATGAGAGTACTTCATCTTAGAAAAGATTGGAGAGTGGGAAACGCTGCTAAGATAAAAAGAAAAGGAAAAATAATGGAGTTGTGTTATCTGCCCTCTTAACACACTGGATGTTGGAGGCATACAATTGTTTGATTTATGAGTTAGATTACGTGGTAAAACTTCTGGTTTCCCAGCGGCTTTCATCAACATGAAGGTGGGCCACTCAGAATGAAAACGCTAAGCTGTCATCTTGAAGTGGGAATCAGTTTTTTTTTTTTTTTTTTTACAGAGCAAGAGGAACTTTAAAACGCATTTTCTACAAGACCAAAGCGCATTCTTATTTTTTTTTTTATTTGGCAACACTTTATGTGCTTTAGGACCTTTTGTTAAACAGAATCGAGGGAATAATGTGCACTTGAACAGTAGCTTTCAGCACAGGTTTCCTTGTGTTTCAGAAGCTGGACTCTAAGGGAGTTTGGCCATTACTATTCCACACCATTAGCACCATCCTCTTCGATGTGGCAGCCGCCGTGAATAGAAACGTGGCGAACCAGTCCAGCAATTCTCTATTCACTCGTGTTGGCAGCAGTTTCTGGAGGTAGACAATCAGTCAGCTCGGAGTTATTGTGTAATCACACGGAGTAGAGTCTTGAGATTTGATTTGGAAGAGCTTTTTCACCAGTCTCTGCCTTTGAGAAGCAAATTATGGGGCAACACATATTTGCTATTATGGAGAGAGAGAGAGAGACAAAAAAATACAGAGCACTTTCAGTTAACGAGAGCTTTTCTTCTGTGGACATGTCTTTGAGTTTCTGTTGCCTGCAATGATTTCATAGACTTTAACTGTGTTTTCACACTTGAGAATTAGGATTCAGCTATCTTCCTCTCAATATTACACGCTTCTTGTCTTTTTTTCAGTAAACAGGAGCACCAGAACATGGACTTTTAGTTGCTTGTCTGATTCTGCAGTTATCGTCACTAGACTGTTAACGTTTGGACTGTTCAGATTTCCATGGAGATTTGCATGCAGTTCTTTGTGTGAGGCCGGTATTCATTTATAGGAAATGATAATGATGGAAAACACTTTTTGAGTTAGACACTTGAAAACTTAAAGTCAAGTTTTGTTTTTTTGATTATGATACACGCTTTCTTTTCGGGACAGTTTTCTTGTTATACAGTCATACAGTGTCCTCGCCACTCTCCATGAGCTCTAGCATCTCAGCCAAAAAAGAAACACTCCAGGTGTTGGCAGTAAAGGTCCAGTCAAATGGATAAATATTTTATAGATATGCCGAGCAAAAATACACAACGCATTTAACATTATCCTATCAAATTTTGCATTCGTACAACCTTTTTTTGAACTATTAAGATATTGATATTCAGATATGGGCCAATTGGGCGGTTGCCCAGGGTAACATTACAAAGGGGGGGGTCCCGAAGCGGCATAAAATTATAACTAATTTATCTTTTGCAGCCTTAACAATTTTTTGTAATGCTTTAATAAGGTGCGGCTGTCTTTATGTAATGAGTAGGCATCCCCTGCTTGGTGCCGAGAATGGGGCGATCAGGATGTATGTGTTCAGGGTATTCTATGACATCACTTCCTTTCGCTTGAGCGTTTGAGCACTACCTGAAGCTACATGTCCAAACAGGAAATCACCTTTTCACAAACTAAACCTGCTACAGGTACCATTTCTGTCTCTGTAGTGAGATTGAGGGAAGGGAAGAAGGGGCTTGCCTGGGGTGCCATTCATGCAACTCCACTGGTAGCCACGAACATATTTGGAAATATATATATATATATATATATATATATATATTGTCATGGTTGAGTTTTGCTTTGGCTTTGTTTTTCTGTTATTTTCATTTTTTCATCTCTTTTGGGTTAGGTTTGACTTTATTTATTGTTAGTTTTCTGTCATCAGTTATTTTCTGTCATTTTTCACTTCACCTCCTCAGCAGTCAGTCACACCTGTTATCATTTACCAGTCAATTAGCCAGACCCTGTTTTCACCTGTGAAGTGTTCTATTTAAACCTGCCTCTGCCTTCAGTTCAGCACTGGGCCGTCATCATCCCACACCTCTCCATGCCAGTCCCCGGTTTGCCTTGGAAGCTTTGTTTTGCTCCTTTTGTTAAGGTTAGTCCTGTCAGTCACTCTAAAGACTGTTTGTTCACTGTTTGTTCCTGGAGAGGTTCTGCTCTGTGCCCTGGTGTCTCTCAAGTTCTGCTAACCTGACTAGCCGCCCTGGTGAAGCTCAGCTCTGAGCCCTGGTGTCTCTCAAGTTCTGCTAACCTGACTAGCCGCCCTGGTGAAGCTCAGCTCTGTGTCCTGGTGTCTCTCAAGTTCTGCTAACCTGACTAGCCGCCCTGGTGAAGCTCAGCTCTGTGCCCTGGTGTCTCTCAAGTTCTGCTAACCTGACTAGCCGCCCTGGTGAAGCTCAGCTCTGTGCCCTGGTGTCTCCAAATGAACTGCTAACCTGAGTGCTATGAGGCCTGCTAGCCGAGCAGCACCTAGCAAGTGTGGACTCTCTGTCTCCGGGCCGTCAGCTCCTGCCATCACCTTCACTCAGTTTCGGTGCAACCAGCTCCTCATCAGACCTCCACCCATCAACCTTGCAATAAAGACTCTCAAACTTTTAGTCCTGTGTGTGTGTCCTGAAGTTCATCGGTAAACAAAATCCTGACAGTACGGCCCAGTCACAAGGTGAACTCAGGCGCCATGCGGGACTTACCTGCAGGAGTTGACGACCCGGAAATCATCGCATATTTAGAGATGTGCCAACGTCAGATGAGGGAAAGGTACGCCAGGATGGCTTCTGCCCGGAACCCTGCGCCACCGATCCGGGCCAACTCTACTCCCCTGGTGGTCCAAGTGGGTGTGGTAACGGCTACTTCAGAGCCCGGGAAAGGAAGCCGCTCAGCCTCTCGTCGTCTCGGTCATCATCTCCATGACTCACAGCTGGCCCCTCGAGTAAAGCACATCGTTCCACCTAGCAGACCCCCACGCATCAAGGAGAGCCAGCTGTGGGAGTTCTACTACGGAGACCGAGACGACCTTCTGCCCTGCTGGCCAGCTGCCACCCCCGAGATTGCCTCGGATTCCTCATCTGTCCCCTCCCGGCGAAGACAGCAGAACCACCGGCGCGGAGGGTCCGTCAAGGTTCAAGAGGAGGATCCGCCTCCAACCTCGGCGCTCTCCGAAGCCTGTAGCCCGGCGCCGCTCTCCGAAGCCTGTAGCCCGGCGCCGCTCTCCGAAGCCTGTAGCCCGGCGCCGCTCTCCGAAGCCTGTAGCCCGGCGCCGCTCTCCGAAGCCTGTTGCCTGTCACTGCCCGAAGTGGCCGAGGAGTCGTTTCCGCCTCCAACCCCACTGCCCGCCGAAGCCTGTTGCCCGGCGCCGCTGCCCGCCGAAGCCTGTTGCCCGGCGCCGCTGCCCGCCAAAGCCTGTTGCCCGTCACAGCCCGAAGTAACCGAAGAGTTGGTTCAGTCTCCGTCCGAAAGCTCCGCTCTGCTTGCCGCCGAAAGCTCCGTGCCGCCTAAAACAGACCCGTCGGCCGACGAGGGAGTTGTTTCGCCTCAAGCCGAGGCCTCCGAGGGAGCTGTTCCGCCTCAAGCCGAGGCCTCCGAGGGAGCTGTTCCGCCACAAGCCGAGGTCTCCGAGGGAGTTGTTCCGCCACAAGCCGAGGCCTTCGAGGGAGCCGCTTTGCCTCAGCCCGAGGCCTCCGAGGGAGCCGCTTTGCCTCAGCCCGAGGCCCCCGAGGGAGCCGCTTTGCCTCAGCCCGAGGCCCCCGAGGGAGCCGCTTTGCCTCAGCCCGAGGCCCCCGAGGGAGCCGCTTTGCCTCAGCCCGAGGCCCCCGAGGGAGCCGCTTTGCCTCAGCCTGAGGTCTCCGAGGGAGCCGCTTTGCCTCTGTCCAAGTCCCGTGAGGAGGTCCAGGAGGACCTGCCTCCGCCCAAGTCCCGTGAGGAGGTCCAGGAGGACCTGCGTCCGCCCAAGTCCCGTGAGGAGGTCCAGGAGGACCTGCCTCCGCCCAAGTCCCGTGAGGAGGTCCAGGAGGACCTGCGTCCGCCCAAGTCCCGTGAGGAGGTCCAGGAGGACCTGCCTCCGCCCAAGTCCCGTGAGGAAGTCCAGGAGGACCCGCCTCTGGCCTCGGTTTCCACCGAGACCTGTAGCTTGGCACCGCCTCCAACTGATCTGTTCGGCCAGAGCCGCAGATTGCGGACTCCGAGCCGCTCGACTCTGCCTCGTCGGGGCCGTCCACCACGGCGCCCGCCTCTGACTTCTCTGTTTGGCCGGAGCCGCAGACTGCGGACTTCGAGCTGCTCGACTCTGCCTCGTCGGGGCCGTCCACCACGGCGCCCGCCTCTGACTTCTCTGTTTGGCCGGAGCCGCAGACTGCGGACTTCGAGCCGCTCAACTCTTCCTCGTCGGGGCCGTCCACCACGGCGCCCGTCTCTGACTTTCCTGTTCGGCCGGAGCCGCCGACCGAGGTCTCCGGGGCGCTTGACTTTGCCTCGTCGGGGCCGCCCTCCTCGAGGGTTTAGTCGGGCGATGCTGCTCCGCCGCCTGCCTCGTCCAGGACGACCTCCACGAAGACTTTTTTTTTTTGCTTAGCAGCCGTTTTTGCCTGAGCCCTTAAGGCCAGTGCCTTGTTAATTTTGGGCTCGATTTCAGTTTTGATTACTTAGGATTTTGGGGGTTTTAGAGTTATTTAAGGGGTTCTTTGTTTTTTCTTAGAGTACTTGAGTTTCTATTTTCGTTTGTTTTTCCACCTCTGTTCTGGTGTTTCAGGTTTGCCTATAGTCTTCCGGTTTTTGCTTTGGTTATTTCTGTTTGCTTTAGAATCCTAGTTTTTTGCCTTGTTCTCTTAGTTTTTGTTTTTGTTCTAGCTTTAGTTATCTAGTGTTACAATAGTTTACCCGTTCCTGTCCTAGTTTCTTTGTTTTGGTTTTTGCATTAGTTTTATAGTTTTTTTTTCTCTTGTACGTCTTGCTCTTTTTCCTAGTTTCTTTTAGTTTTATTTTGATTTTTCTAGTTTTTTTGCTTCGGTTTTTCTTTTGTTGTCCCTACCCTAGTTCTTCTGGTTTTGTTCTATAGGTTAGTTCATGCCTGGTTTTCTAGTTTTTGGTTTAGATCTTTAGTTTCCCAGCGCTTCCTAGTTTTGTTTTGGCCCCCTAGCTCTTATTCCCCTGGCGTGTTAGAACGCCCTTTGTCTCCTGGCATTTTAGGATGCCCTTTGTTCCTGTTTCCCTGGTGTTTAGATTTCTAGCGTTAGATTTAGTGTTCCCGGCGTGTTTAGACACGCTCTGTTCTTGGTTCCCCGGCGTGTTAGGACGCCCTCTGTTTTCGGATCCCCGGCGTGTTAGGACGCCCTTTGTTTTCGGTTCCCCGGCGTGTTAGGACGCCCTCTGTTTTCGGTTCCCCGGCGTGTTAGGACGCCCTCTGTTTTCGGTTCCCCGGCGTGTTAGGACGTCCTTTGTTCTCGGTTCCCCGGCGTGTTAGGACGCCCTTTGTTCTCGGTTCCCCGGCGTGTAAGTACGCCCTCCGTTCTTGTTCCTAGGTGTTTTAGACGTTCCTGCTTCCCTCATATCCCGACGTTCTCTTCCCCAGCCCCGGCGTTTTCCTCACGCCCCGGCGGGTTTCCCTTTGGCACTAGTACGCCCGTTCCTTCCCTTTGGCGCTAGTACGCCCGTTCCTTCCCTTTGGCGTTTAGTACGCCCGTTCCTTCCCTTTGGCGTTTAGTACGCCCGTTCCTTCCCTTTGGCGTTAAGTACGCCCGTTCCTTCCCTTTGGCGTTAAGTACGCCCGTTCCTTCCCTTTGGCGCTGTCGTACGCCCGTTTCTTCCCTCTGGCGTTGTCGTACGCCTGTTCTTCCCTCTGGCGTTGTCGTACGCCTGTTCTTCCCTCTGGCGTTGTCGTACGCCTGTTCTTCCCTCTGGCGTTGTCGTACGCCTGTTCTTCCCTCTGGCGTTGTCGTACGCCTGTTCTTCCCTCTGGCGTTGTCGTACGCCTGTTCTTCCCTCTGGCGTTGTCGTACGCCTGTTCTGCCTTGTGGCGATTGTTCGCCTGTCAACGTCGGTTAGACATCTTTTGTTTTGCCTACCAGCATCTGTTAGACATCCTTTTTAGTTCGCCCTAGTGGGTAGTTTTGGTTTGATTTTAGCCCACCATCCTACCTTCCCTCCACCCACCCAGGTTAGATCAGCTTGGTTATGACTCTTGCCCGCCATCCTGCCGTCCCTCCACCCACCCTGGTTCGTCACTTTGTAGTTTGTTTTGTTTGATTTTAGGCCGTCCGGAGTCCGGCCTTGAGGGGGGGGTAATGTCATGGTTGAGTTTTGCTTTGGCTTTGTTTTTCTGTTATTTTCATTTTTTCATCTCTTTTGGGTTAGGTTTGACTTTATTTATTGTTAGTTTTCTGTCATCAGTTATTTTCTGTCATTTTTCACTTCACCTCCTCAGCAGTCAGTCACACCTGTTATCATTTACCAGTCAATTAGCCAGACCCTGTTTTCACCTGTGAAGTGTTCTATTTAAACCTGCCTCTGCCTTCAGTTCAGCACTGGGCCGTCATCATCCCACACCTCTCCATGCCAGTCCCCGGTTTGCCTTGGAAGCTTTGTTTTGCTCCTTTTGTTAAGGTTAGTCCTGTCAGTCACTCTAAAGACTGTTTGTTCACTGTTTGTTCCTGGAGAGGTTCTGCTCTGTGCCCTGGTGTCTCTCAAGTTCTGCTAACCTGACTAGCCGCCCTGGTGAAGCTCAGCTCTGAGCCCTGGTGTCTCTCAAGTTCTGCTAACCTGACTAGCCGCCCTGGTGAAGCTCAGCTCTGTGTCCTGGTGTCTCTCAAGTTCTGCTAACCTGACTAGCCGCCCTGGTGAAGCTCAGCTCTGTGCCCTGGTGTCTCTCAAGTTCTGCTAACCTGACTAGCCGCCCTGGTGAAGCTCAGCTCTGTGCCCTGGTGTCTCCAAATGAACTGCTAACCTGAGTGCTATGAGGCCTGCTAGCCGAGCAGCACCTAGCAAGTGTGGACTCTCTGTCTCCGGGCCGTCAGCTCCTGCCATCACCTTCACTCAGTTTCGGTGCAACCAGCTCCTCATCAGACCTCCACCCATCAACCTTGCAATAAAGACTCTCAAACTTTTAGTCCTGTGTGTGTGTCCTGAAGTTCATCGGTAAACAAAATCCTGACATATATATATATATATATATATATATATATATATATATATATATATATAATATTATGCTTCATAGCTAAACAGGCCTTCCTAATTCTAATTAGAAATTTGACCCAACTTGCTGTATGTCTGCCAGCTGCACTAACTGAACCTTCTAAAAAGAAAAAAATGATAATCAAACAAAACACATTCATTTGTCACAGGGTGTTTACTGTCAGCTTTGCAACACTTGAGTTAAGGAAATAAAACTTAATAGTGTAGGGAGTTTCACATGCTTGATTATATAGTAATAACTTATTAACCTCGTAGGTAAAGGGCGTTCTTTTTCTTGACTGGCTCATTAGTCAGTTCTCTGCAGCGACATACGGTGCAGTTCAAAAACAGCAGAGCCTGCGCGGGGAGACTAGCGTGGAATAGGTTGAATATATCAGGTTTATTTTAGTGCTGTACCAACATTTTTACGGGTATTTGTGAAGACCCGAGTCTCTGTCATTGTTTTTGCCCACCAGAAGATGTTTTTGACTCCGCAGCGCCGAATATTAAAGGCCAGCTTCAAAGTTATGGCAGAGTGTTGATCGCTTGATATGTAATGCCTTCATGTTTTATCTTGTTAGAGATCAAAGAGGGGCACTCCAAACTGGAACCATCTGTAGCACCACTCCATGTAGTGCTTTTAAACTATCAGTTATGTAGATTATAATATAGCACATAATTGCAACTACTTGGACACGTTCTCCTCTGTTTCTAGTTGAAGGTTACAAATGCCATAATGGATTCATCTAATTTTACAAACACACTGCAGCATGCTCATCTGCTGCCTCGGTATGACTCATTTAAATTCCCCGGCACCCCCTCCAGCCAAGTCAAAGGATTGCTCTTCTCTTTTGTCTCTGGAGTGCGGGCCCTATAGATGATCAGCATTCGCATATGTCAACACATTACCGTTGGCCCAAGCTCCTGGCTGTGTTTTCAGCTGAGAATCCCCTCCGTTTGAAACACGAAGGGCTCTGGAAAACGAGATGGAACAAATGAACCTCAGCGTAACAATAAATGATTTCTCACTGGATACATTTCATAGTTGAGCAGACTGCAACAGTTCAGCACCAGTTGCGATGAGATCCCTTGATGTTACATTATTAGTGTGGAATAAAAAAAAAAAAAGAAAAAAGGGAAGGTGAACGCACGCCAATCACATTAGGAAAATTAACTCGGCAAATACAGCGTCTATAAAAAGGCTCTTTTTTGTTTAATCTTCTACTTTGTCCCCTGTGATTTTCTTTTTTTAAACTTCTGCCCCACTTAATGCATTTCTTTTTACCTGTACACAAAACGATGCACTTCATCTTCATCACGTCTTTAACTGTTATGCTGCAGTTAAGCGTGTCGCAGGGCAAATCCGTGCGCTGACACACCGAACTCGAAGTGTGCTCACCGACCTGCATGTGACGGCAGACCAACACACACACACACACACACACATGTTGAGCATTTCGAGCAGGCTGAAGTATCCCTTTTACTCTCTGGGATTCTTTTGCATGGACACACACACGTACAGCCCTGGATGCGTTGCAGGCATGTGATGATGAGGGAGAACAGGAGTACCGTAAATGGAGAGGAGCAGATGAATGCTGCCATACGTCAAATCGAGGTCAGCACTCAGCTGTTTCAAACAGCAATACCCCGAGGAACTTTGTCGTAGGAAGAGCAAAAACATCTGCAGTGGCAGCGTGCCGCTTTACAGTACAACGACACAAAGTGAGAGACAAACAACCAGATGGGTTTGAAGGTACCACTGACTCCCCTGCTCTGCTGCAGGTCTGTGTGCGGATATTAGCGGTTTACTGTTTCTGCTGTGATTTAATTCTGCTCTTCTGAGGAAATCAAGGGGAGAGTCAAACTAGACATAAGTAGGAAAATTATATTTAGAACTGTCATCCGAAAGGATTTTTTTCTTCTTTTTTTTGCGCTCAGGCGTGAAACAAGGAAATGAAGCAATAACAAGTACGGATCAAATCTGGAAGTTTTAGATAAGTACAACTACATGTGCAGGAGCTTGCAAAAAATAATACCCGGCAAGTTTTTTTTTATGTTTTGTCATGTTAGAACCACAGATGTCAATGTTTTGTTTTTTGTCATAGGCCAACACATAGGAGCATGATTGCGAAATTGAGGAAAAGTTGAGGAAAAATCAAAATTTGCACATTTAACTCCATCTGTTCTGGGTGAATTTAGTTTCCTACTGCACAGAACTGTTTGTTTGTAGGCCAAAAAGTTTCTTTTTTTTATCTCTCTCTCCTACATGGCTTCTAGGTATTAGTGCTTCGTGTTGTTTTCTTTCATCAATGACTTTCATAAAGGCCACATTTGTGAAATGAGTGAGAAATCGTTTTCACTGCAAAAAGGGAACTAAAATTAAGTCAAATTTTCTTGAAATTAATGTATTTTTCCTTGATTTAAGTAGGTAAATAAGACGATTTGCCAATGGAATAAGATTTTTGCACTTAAAATAGGAACATTTCATCTTATCATCTTATTTCAGGTGCAGGGTATCTAATTATCTTATTTTAGGGGTACAAATACTCATTCCATTGGCAAATAGTCTTATTTACCTGCTTAAATACATTAATTTCAAGAAAATTTGACTTACTTTTAGTTCTCTTTTTGCAGTGTAACAGCTGAGTTTTTCTCCTGGGCTGCAGTTTTCTGCTACTCTAGAGAGATGCCTTGGTAGGCTTAACTTACTCTTTGTGTTTTCAGATGATGTAATGAACAGCGCTCCACTGGACATTGGTTTTGTTTTTAACCAGACCCTTCTGTAAACTTCTGAGTACCTTGGTCTCTATGATGCTGTTGGTTCACTAATGTTCTCCAACATATCTCCCCTCCATGTATACTGAGATTAGATCACACACCGGTGGACTCGACTAATTAGGGGACTTGTGAAGACAGCTGGTTGCACTAGATTATATCTATTGGTGGTATAGTAAAGGTGGCTGAATGAAAAAATTCTATCTAACCAGATTTTGATTTATAGAGATTTAGAAAAAAGTCTATCCTTTTCCTCCTGCTCTCCAAAATTTCAGCGCACATTCACGGCTCACCTGAGGTTCACCTCCCTAATGTGGAGCTGTCAGATCGCTGCAGCATTTCAGTTCATGCTTGCATATTTCTCAATCCAGCTCGTATTCAATGTGAAACGGTATTTTTTTTTTTCTTCTTTTGCTTCAGCGCCTGACACCATTATTGAACTAAGTAGCCTGATTTGTATACATAATTGCAAGGTCTTTCAGTCGTTTAAAGACATAAATAATTTAAACTGTAAACTAATTTCACTCATGGATATTTAGATTTAAATAAAATTTCCTGAACGATATTATGAATTTTAGAAAAAAAAAATGTCTCTCTATGTTGCATCATGCATTAATTTCTGATGATGTACACCTTGTCGGGCATTATGCCACTTATAACATGGTCACTTACGAAATGAATAAATATTAAATCATTAGTACTTTAAAGGGTTTTTTCTTCAGTGTTTTTCACAAGAAGAGGCTGAGAGAACTATTTAATGTCTGTGTGACGCATTGCCAAGGTAACCAGCGTGTCATGCCCTTACCAGCTAACGTCTGAGCCGGCACAATAATTTAGAAAAACCAGGCTATTTGACCCAAACTGTTTATAGGTGTCCTGTAAGACTTTTTAACGGACACCCTGCAGCCAATCAGAATCGAGTATTCACCAACGTTAGTGGAGCTTTCTACCAAGAAACCTTAGAGGACTTCATACTTACTTCTGCTAGCAAGCTGTGTGGAGATGCTGATTAATTTTTTTTCAAAGGACCTGACATCTGCCCACACTGCCAAAAGTACCAGTACTGTGTTTTCAGACCATACTGCTATGCTGGATTGGCCAGCAAACTGGAGAGAGAACCTGTGGCGTAATGTCAAGAGGAAGATGGTGAAGCACCAAAACCACCAATCCAGATACGCTAAAGGCCTCCGTTAAAGCATTTTGTGCTTCCAGAACCCACGAGCAGAGCCACAGGGTGATCATTTCTATGTGATGATGCGGTATTTAATTGAAAATGATTCCTGACCAACTCCTAAGCGCATAATACTATAAAGTACTTTAAAGTACCTTTCAGGAGCCGACAGCTCTCTCCTGGTTTTATGTAAAATGGACATTTCTGAGAAATTGAATTTGGGGTTTTCAAGCTGTAGGTAGGCCATTAATAACTAAAAACAGCAAAACGAAATGGCTGCAATATTTCACTTCATTTTCGGTGAATCTACATGGGTTCAGAAGCATAAATGAAGTGTTTTCAGCGATCTAATTTATTGGGAAGCGTCTTTGGGTGGGGCTTATCCCTTGTGGGCTTTTAGGTGACAAAACAAAGGGGAAAAAAAGATACTCAGCCATGGAAAATTTCTCTTTCAACTTGCTATTCATGACCAGGTAACAAAACACCAGCAGAACTACAGCAAATACATCACTGTGAAAGTACAGCGCTTTAGCTAAAGGACAGATGGATTGCACAGGGAGAATTTTGGCTCTTTGTAGTTGGCCATCGTCTGACCTTTGACCCCGTTCACAGGCACTGGCATGCTGCCACAGCCTCAGGCTTATTAATGGCTTTCCTGCATGCCCTGCAATACCTGGGCTGTCAGCACCAAAGGACATTGAGAGGGGAGGATTATAAAGGAGGGGGGTGTGTGCATCTGTATGTGTGCATCAATTCTTTTATTTAAGCTTGAAATTCCCGGTGTGAGCGCCGCTCACCTTGCGTTTGGTACCGCGGAGAACACACACATCACAGAGCACCTCCCACCTGTCCCGGGCCGCGGCCATTTTGACCGTATTAGTATTCGTGTGCAGGAGTGGCTGGTGATCTCTCAGGGAAGTGACAGTCAGAATGGGCTGTCTGGAACACTCCGTCATTCAGCTCCAGTCAGGGCCTGTCCAATTGATCCTGCCCAGCTGTCAAAGCCAATGAGAGACGCTAGACTAAGGAGCAGCACGGCTGCTTTTTGCTGCAAAAAGGTTGCGGATGATGGATAAAGAGGGAATACGGTTTGTGTTATAAGAAGGAAACAATCTGTTAGCACCTCTCGGAGAATCTATTCACCAATGAGCGTTTTCGAATTCCGTTTATTGTCTTATCTTTTCCCACTAAAGGTAATATAGATGAGGGGTTGATGTCACAGAGGAGAGCGAAAAAGTCCTTTTTGCTGCCAGTAATCTCAACAAATATTGAGTATACGTCGCCCTTAAAAGACCATGGCTAGGAAACCTCACTGATGATCAAATAAATTTAGATCTGCTGTTTTTTCATTTGCTAGTTGTTGTTACATCAGCAGCTTGTGCGGGAGCAGTTTGTTTCGCCAACTTTCTGCGTTGTTCAGCACAAAAAGTGGGGAAGTTGCTGAAGCGTAACGCAGCCGAGGCCTCGGAAATAGTAGATGTTTACTAATTTATTAAAGATTTTAATGTTTGTCAAAGATGAAGAAGAGCCAAATTATCTCAAATTAGCTAAAGCTTTGATTATTTTTAGTATATGAAAGGGTTACTATGCAGTCTGGGTGTTTTTTTAATTTTTTTTAATACATGAAATTATCTACAAGAATAATGATATATAATGCATATAAGATATAACAATTTATTATTTTAGTTTACCATTATTTTATATATCCCGCTAACTGCTTCAAGGTTTTAAGTTATAGACAGGACCAACAGATAAGTATTCATATTAAACACCTTTTTTGCCACGTTTTTTTTTTTTTCTTAAACCACGGACCAATTAGATGCCAACAGTTTGACATCGTCTTTTTGCCGAATGTATGCATAAGAAAATAAAACATCACAATCCAGAAACAGATTTTTTTAAATAATCTAAGTAAATTTAGTGCTGATGTGCGACGTCTTTGCTCTATAGATTCTGAAGCAGAGCCGATAAAAACCAGATGTTTCTTGAAAAATCATTAGTTTGAGACAAACTCAGCATTACCGAAATTACTGAAATTTAAGCATTATTGAAATATCAGAAAAATCTAGGAACTTGTGCCGGGGAAAGTAAGTAAATATTTTTAAATGTAAAATGATTGAGAACCTTGTGTAAGACCAGTTTGTAGCCTGAACCTTTGAGGCTGCATAAGAGACGCCACTGTGTGTGTAGCACAGGTAACAATCAGTGTTTGGGGGGGGGAATGGCATAAAGCCAGAAGACTGTCATTAATTGTTTTTACTTCTCACATGGGGTTTCGGTTTGAACTGTGTAATATGGATTTGCCAAGCAGCTTCATTTCCCAGTCAGGGGGGGTTATTGATGATACCCCTCTGTATTCAGTATCCTTTTACACCTGTACAGCGAAGAGTGCTCCGTCAACCCTGTTTGGACAGCCTGTTAGTGTGCTCCGTGCGGTTTAGTATAGACTGTTTTCCAACAGCCATTGTCTGATGATGTATGGGCTGCTGTTTGGGCTCGGGCAACCTTTCACACTGTGCTTTATTCAGCCTTGTGATGTGGCTGTGTGAACTTTGCCAGGTATTCACTGTGGACGTCTGATGCTACAATGGCACTGTCAGGAAAAAAAAAGAATGTGCTCTTCAAACCGCTCCGCGGCGACAAAATGGAATAAACTTTTTTTTAAATGCCGTCATTATGTGCATGGCTTTTAAATCTGCTGTTTATTTTCTCTCAACTACTGAAACTCATGCCTTCTACCAAAAATGTGGTTAATTAATGGTGACAGGCTTGCATGCTCTCATCATTGGGTTTAGATTCTTTACCGCAAAATGGTCAACTTAGGTGAATTTCAGAAACAACTGTGACTTTACTCTAACTCTTGTCTGGTAAGAATTTTACTTACAGACTCAGGACCCGTCCACACGGAGACAAAGATTAGGTGTATCTGCAAAGGTATTTTGTTGGTACACCGTAAATAATCTTTCTTGAAACCAGGTTTAATTTTCAAAACGTCAGCATCATTTTTTTCATGTGTCCACGTGAGTCGTTTTCTTAAACGATGATGTTGTAGCTTTGTTTCTCTTTATAACCCACATGCGCCTCGTTCTCACAAATGGCAACAAAGATGGTGCTGTTCCGGGGTTGCGGCTTTGTGATGGCTGATGGCGTCCTCGGACTCTTCCTTTCTATCCCCCACCATGTTGCTGTGTTTTACTTCATGAGATATCTACGCATGCCCGGTGTTTTTTGCATGTTTCTTTGGGAGCATCACAGCGCCACCAATCGCCCCGGCATACCTACTACAGCTTTTTCAATTGTGCTGCATCCTCTCATGTAGATGTAAATTATTTTAATCGTTTATAAAGGTGTATCGTGTTTGTCTATATTTAGAAAAGGCCCCAGGTACATATACACCCCCACTAATATTAGGTTAGATATACCTTGGCAAAATTGCACTTTGACCAAAGAGTCTCTAGTAAAACCCATTTTCTGGCTAAATTCTGCTTGGCGGATCTGACGGCTATTCTTGGCAGAAATAGGCTTGGTTTTCATCACAGACTTGTTATCAGTGTATCAACCCTCCCGACCACTAAGGTCTTCTGGCTCCAGCCTATTCCACATACCCAGAACCAGAAATAAACACGGAGAAGCAGCATTTAGTTCTTATGCTCCACTTATCTGGAACAAGCTTCCAGAAAACTGTTAAAGTGCGGAAAGCCTGAGTTCCTTTAAGTCAAGATTAAAAACACATTCGTTTAGGATTGCCTTCGATTTTTCTAGTTAGTGTTTTACTGAAACATCATTAGTTCAACTTTTTTTAGTCCAACTGTTTTTAATGTTCCATTTTGTTTCTACATTTTATTCCTACTTGCTTTTATTCTGTTTTATTTCCCTATAATTCAATCATGTAAAGCACTTTGCATTGTCTCTGTAATGAAAAATACTACATAGATAAATGTGCCTTCCCTTGATTTAAACTGGTAGGTTTCTTTCCACAAACTTTATTTTTGGACATAGTCCACACATTTTCCATACCATTGAGGTCCTGGTCATGCCAGAAGCTTAATGTAAGCCCTCTTTATTTATTTCAAAGCCAGATTACATCTATGTTCCTACCATTTTCCCTTAAAAGCCACTCAATGTAGCCCAAATTTCAGCCTTGTTATAAAGGTATTTGGAGGCTTTATTCCTTCATGATTTTCATCTATTTTGTGAACTATACCTGTATCAGTGCCAGCAAAACAGACCTTCATCATGAGGTGTTGTCAACCTAGCGACATTCATAATTTTTTTGTCTCGTCTGAACATGAACTTTTTTCCAAAGATTTTAGGTTTGGACTTTGGACAACGGCGTATTTCAATTTTAATTTCAGTTTTTGCTCAAAGGTGTCTTTACATCAAAAGTGTTTTTTGTAATGGACAGATCAGGCTTTTTGAATGACCCTGACCCAAATGCAACTGGAAATCTGTGGATCGTTCTGGATGCTAAGGGTCATCCCAGAAAACTGTCCAAGAAAGTGGTCAAAATATGGTGAAATATGCAGCCAGGATTTTACCAGCCTCCTGTTGACGGCAACAAAAAGCAAGTAGCCTTGGTGCAACCATGTGCACATAGTTCTTGTTTTTATTAAATATTATGCATTGAAGTTTTATGATCATTCCACCCTGAAAAAAGGTGGAATGATCTAAAAAGGACCAAAATTAGTAAAACATTCATACCCATGGTGAGTGTTTGCAAATCTTTCACTGGAACCAATATGTCAGAATGTAGTTAATGGGCTTAAAGCTTGTTTATGGTCGGTCCACTTCATCGCTTTCCCTGGGTATCATTATGTTGCACATCAGATATCTATGTCATAGTACAGAGGCTGAATGGACGGGATGGAAGGGAAAGTTTAATTATTTTTGCTTCAATTTTAGTGCCGTGGAATAGCGTCACTATCAAAATAGAGACTGTGCATCATGCTACGACCTCTAATGGCTCCATTGACCAAAATCTAAATGAGACTGATTGTTAAGACTTTGTTCTGGTCATCAGTGACTTAATTTAAATGAGCTGACACAGATATGAATTATGGTGCAGGACAATATAATGATCAGTGTTTCTCGTTCATCACCCATGTGTAATACTGTATATCCTCTTTTTTTCACTTTATTTCTACCTTCCAGGCTTAGGATTTTAGTCATGAAGTCATCTGCATTGCCTCGCCATATGTTGAGCCTCCTTGCTCTCCCTGTCCACAATAAGCGGAGGAAGTCATCAGACAAGATGCCAAACCTATCGGTATCTGATAGTAGGGACATTGACCTTCTCCTCCTCATATCTGATGTTGGTTTTTATCTGCCAGACAAATGTCAGAAATACCATTCCCAAAGCCCAATCACTCTGGCACCACCGCTGAGGTTTCTCCCTCCCTTCTCCTCCCAATTGGATTGTGAACAGCAGAGCTGCAAGCGAGACATCTGCAATACCACAGCTGTCAGTCAAACTGCAGCACGGAGGAGAACTCACACAGCTCGCCCGGATCCTAAGGGTGCCAGAATGATGGGGAAGTAGCGGGGAGTTGGGACGGAAATTTCATTAAAATTTCATAAAACTGAAAGAGCTCTTTTTTTTAATTTAACTGTTGCTGCACATTGTGAAACTTTTCTTTTTTTTTCTTTTTGACTGTTTACAAAAGGAAATGTGAACCAAAAAAAAAATCCCGACATGATTAGCATTTTCTTTTTCCTTTCGTATTCATCAATAGACTAACTATTAGCGTAACCTCAGCGGTCACTTTATTAGGAACGCCTAGAGGTAGGTGTTTTGCCATCACAGCTGCCCTAATTCTTCAATGCATAGATTTAACAAGGTATCACAAACATTGAGATGTTATCCCACTGGATCCATGTTGTTAATGTCCGGTTCCACCACATACCAAAGTGTGGGGCTTTGAATTTTCTCTGTTATGCGCTTAAGCAGGGATGGATGGACGGTCCTTTGTGCAATAGGATACTTCTTGTTTCTTTGCCACTGTTTGATTAGGTATTTCTGGTAATTCCTGTAGTTATTTTCTCCTTATCATCGTTGAGTCTGGTTTCTGTGTGTGTGTGTTGAGTCATTCAGTCCCATAAGATTCCCTCTGTTTCAGTCCTATTGTTCTCGCTCAGCTGTTTCCATTCAGGAACCGGTCTCTACCAAAAAAAAAAAGCATCAATGAAACAAACCTGGTCTCAATATTTCTGCATATTTTTCTATCTTCTTAGTTGCCGAACTGCTTAACGAAACCGTTCACAAATCAAAGTGTACATTGATATTCAGCAGCAAGATGATCACTGAAAGACACGCACGTATTTTTCCACCAATACAACCGACTGTGAGTGCGAGAGCCCAGCGAGGCTGCTATGAAATGGTTAGTTTGTGTTTGATTTGCATGGCAGTTTGACTGCTCACTCATTACACCCAGAGGGCCCTGGGACCGATGAATAAGGTCATGACAGAGTTAGAACAGAATAACAACCGAGACAAATTGTTTATGCTTGTTATGAAATCAGGTTGCAAGCATAAAGATGAGTTTTGACTGTCAGAGAATGTGAAAAGCGCTTCCCTTAAGGCGTCGAACAGAAAATGACTGACTAATGCATTTGCACACAAGAAGCACTTTTGTCAGCTTGACTTGTACGACTTAAGGAAGGCTCAGAGGAGTTTGGAGACTGGCTTCTTGGTGAAAGTAGGTGCTAGGAATCAGAGGATATCTGCCAATATTTTCAGCCTCGTGTATTTCTAGCAGGGAAGAGCTCGGTGCAAACTGTGTAGACTATTGTGGAGTTTAAGGAGGAACATTTTCACTTTTATTTATTTTTTTCTTTAATGATTCCTGGCTGAGTGGGCTATCGGTCCTGGTGGGTTTTTATTGATTTCAGTCATTCTGTTGTCGGTGTGCTGCTGTGTTATTGTCCTCCATGGTGCCCCAATCTCAGCCAGGTTTCAGCTCTAAGACGCCTCACCTCTGTAATGTTTTAGTATACAGAGGATTCATGGGTGATAATCAATGATAAAAATGTGCCCAAATGATGTGCATTCCACCACCGTGCTTTACTGGAGGCATGCATTTTTTTTGTAATTGTATGCTGCATTTCCATGTTTAATATGAGACGTAGCTCTGAGTCATTTTTTTCACTCTGCACGTCGTACAGGAAAAGGAAAATCAGGATTGTTTTTCAACAGTTTACAAATTGCTTTAAGACCCCTGAAATGCTCCAGACTGTCGAAACCTTTGCTTCTGATATGGTGACCAAACCTCTTACTGTTCAGTTAAATGCATTTTAATAAGCCGGCTTCACCTGCAAGCTTTGAAATCTTTGAATCCCTCTGAAGGCAGCAATTCTTTTGCCATAATTTAAGACCAGGTAAGGATTATTTGATGTCCTGATATGAAAAGCTGTCAATTTGAGTATTGTTGTCGGGTTAAGGCAGCCTGTCTTTTTGGAAAGCCATGAGTGGAGGGCTATGAGCTTCCTAGTTTCTCAAGTATTATAGTAAAGCATTATAGGCCCACAATGTAGTGGAAGGCCGGTTCTGTCTTATAGTTGACCACCTCAGACATGAGCTTCAGAAGCCTAAAAAAATAAATAAAATAAAAATCTGACTTCTGTACATGCTCATCTACATCCCATTAACACAATTCTGTTAAACATGTGTTATCTATTTCTCTATCTTCTCTCTGAATGTGCGGAAACCAGTGTTCAGACAGCGGCTGGCTTGGGTCTTTTACCGCATAGCAAAGCCTAACTAACCACAAAGGGGTTCAAAAAGGGACAACAGACTAGCAAAGCGAGTTGACACAAGGATGGGGACAAACTACTACCGAAGAGACGAGGAGCGGCTCAGAGGAGACGAATGGTTTGTAGCTGAGGACGGAGTCTCTTGTTCCAGCGTGGCAGACAAGTGCCACACTTTTAGACAGGGGCTAAGTAGGACCACGTTCGCTTGCAGTCGGATTTTTGGGAGCCAGGGTGCTTAATCATGCTGGGCTTGCAGCTAGAGCTGACAGGTGAGTTATGAGCTGGCGCCACAGGTAGGAGCCCCAGTGTTCCCACTGCTCACCGTGACCTTCGCTCTGGCTATAAATAATGCAGCAGCCATGAGATACTGATTTAGGATAACCGGGCCAGCTCTATCTTGGTCCGGGTTATCGTGATTCTATGTAGGCAGGCGTGGTAGGGCGAGACCTCAAGGACCCGAAGCATTTGACAGTGTGTCATGGTGAGAGTTGTGCATGCTGTAACTTGAGGCTATGCATCATAGCCTTGCAAAAGTGTTCCAACCCCTTGCAACTACAAATAAAAAAATTATTTTATTGGAATTTATTGAAAATAACCATAGTTAGCTAAAGTCGGCTCCCTATGCTTACTTAGCTAACCATTAGCTAAAAAGTAAATATCTGAAAAGTGTGGGCTAGTATTTCTAGTCAGTCCGTTTTTGAAGCCACATTCAACACAAGTTTTTTGGAGTAGCTTTGCCCATTCATCTCTGCAAAATAGATTAAGCTCAGCCAGCATTTCAATGCACGGTAATTCCCAGGTCTTTGTACATGTTCAAAAAGACCCAGAAACTTAACCTTGTTCCTAAATAGGCCCCTTCCCCAGATTTGTGGGACATGATTGTCTTGGTATCTGTCAAAATAGACATTATATTGCTCCTACTAAAAAAAAGAATTTTGTTCTTTATCTGCCCTGGCAACCAAACTATGCAACAGTCTTTTGTTCTCCATTGAACATGTGAGCCATCAGTGCCATCTTTATTCACAGACACTTTTTTGCTGAGAAAGGTTCTTACTTAGGGTGTTTAAAAACATAACAGAACTGCATCCTGGCACCTCCTTACCTCAGTAGTATTTTATCCTGCAGCTACCATTAGCCTGGAATGAATACATATTATAAAACTGTGTCCTCAATATGATACATTTGAGTTACTTTAGGTAGGAAGTTTTCTTGTAGTATGACCTTTTGGGCACATCTAGGAAAATCATTAAACCTCAGTTAAAGGGATCCACGATTAGTTGTCACAATAGACTTTATTTGAGAAATATCTATTTTAGATGTTTTAGCATAGCAGTAGGTTTTAGCTTGCGAGGGTTCGTACAAATGGCTCACAGTCTTCCGGATAGAAGTGTTCGGATGTTGTGTTCTTTCAACGGCTTTTTCCCATTGCGCTTTTCTTTGTTTTGTTTTTTTGTGGGAAGTGATTTAGACTTCCCTCACTTTTTCTGTTGTTTTCTTCTTCTTTTTTTCTTAAATCACAGCCATGCTACAGCTACATCCAGCGACATCATGTTGCATTGTCTAAATTTACACCAGTCAAACTCAATACAATAAAAAAACAAGTCAGATATCTCTGTTGGTTCCAGTCCAGTAGGACCTAACCGCGTCATTTACCCAGCATACATTGGGCAGGTGAAACAATGGCAACCTCCATGGTGAAAAATATAACAAAGGCTATACAATTTTTAGTAAGTAAATATGAGTTTTTACACATCACAAAAAGCAATTTTTAAGTTAATAGGAATATTACAACATATTTAGGCCAACATGTTCAACTAGTCGTCTTAGCTCATTTTGCATTAATTTCTCTGTTCTGATCTGGATTCTGTTTGACCTCCCAAGCCATGCCTGATATATTTCTAGGTACTTCTTGACCTGTTCTTCCTCTTCAAGACCAACCTGTAAGTGTTCTTATTTTTACTAATTAAAACAATCTTTGTTGCCTCAGCCTCTCTCTGCACTTGAGTCCTTCTCTACCACAAGGCATGACTGAAGAATCTAACCAGTTGGACACCGCAGAGCTTTCTTTTTCAGAGGAACGCCTTTTTAAAGTTAAAGAGCACTGTCAAAATGTACATTGACACGGTGCCTCAGCCTGGCAAATCCTGGAAGTGATTGATAAAAGCAGCAGATATTAGAGTCGTCTGCATTGTCCATGGCTTTGCAGCAATCCCTCATCCTAGCAAGGTTACCTCTGGGTTTTTCCAGTCTACTGGTCGACCTCCCAACAAGGTTCTCCCATTCACTTGGCCAGTGTCCAGTCAAGGTTCCCCATGAGTTCTCCCAGTCTCCTGGTCGACCTCTAGACTTTCATTGCCTCCAGCCTCCAGACCTGCTTCACCACCAAGATTCCCACGCAGCCTCCTGACCATTATAGCTGTTAGCTTCTAATGCTCCTCCACCTTTAGGTTCAGCCCTTTCAGCATGGGACTATGTGGTTCTTTTGTTGGACCTAATGTCCTCCTGAACTCTGAGTCTCCTCTGGATGACCTCCAGGTTGGCCTCCATAAAAAATTTTTTTTTACTATTTGTTTGTTTCCAGCCATCCTTTCGATGCCACCTCTGCTCATCCGCTTCAGGTTGTTTTCTTTTTCGTCTCCATTCATTCCTGTGCTTCTTTGACCTATTTTCCCCGCGTAAGACCAACCTGCACATTTTCAGTTTTTTTATTATTAAAAACTATTTTTTGCCACTGCCACTCTCTGCACCTGGGTCCTTCACTACCACAAAACATGACAGTACCGGTCAATAAATCGTATTTTCCAGTTTCATACAGCACCATGGTATCCTGTGCAGCTGTAGAAATCAACTTGCTACAGAGGTGAAAAGCAATGCATTAGTCCTTGATAATTTATTTTCAATGTGTTTAAGTATTTTTTTAATTGGCTCAACTGTTGAGATTTAATCATTAATTATGACCATCAGTCGTATAAATTTAGCTAGTAGAATTAGCTACTAGAACTTTAACAAGTTCACAAGAGGCTTCCTATTGGTTTCTATAATTGCCTGGACACTTACCTGCAACCGGAAAGTCCCTTCACAGTTTGTCCGTCGTCATAACAAGCCTCCGCTTTAATTTACACTTGGCATCATGCTGGGTGACCTCTACAATTAGCTTACTGGATCTTGTGTTACAGCCAAAAGAAAAAAAGAAAACTTTAAAATGGACATTTTTAGAAAAGGATTATTGGATTTATTTTCTTTCAGCTTCTCCTTCATCTTTCTCCCCGTGTTTACTGCTCATCGCTACTCTCACAACTAATGGTTCACTCTTCTACTCTGATGCATACTATACTAATTTTATCCAGGGGTTATTATAGAGGTCAGGTTTTGCCCCTAACAGCAGGTCAGTGTCCACCTGTGCCCACTTTAAGTCACATGCTCTCCACGTCTGCTGTTTAAGGAGCCGCATTCCCTACACTGAAAAAAGGCAACTCAAAGTAAGTAAAAACTTCTTGAAATTAGTGTATTTTTCCTTAATTTGAGGAGCTAAATAAGACTATTTGCCAATGGAATGAGAGTTTTTACCCCTAAAAAAGATAAGTAGATATCCTGCACCTGAAATAAGATGATGGAGATGAATTGTTCCTATTTTAAGTGCAAAAATCTTATTCCATTGGCAAATAGGCTTATATACCTGCTCTAATCAAGGAAAAATACACTATTTTGGAGAAAAATTCACTTTTTGTTTCCTTTTTGCAGTGTACTGTTGCACTGCAAAAAGGAAACTAAACGTAAGTAAGAATTTCTTGAAATTAGTGTATTTTTCCTTGATTTGAGGAGCTAAATAAGACTATATGCCAATGGAATGACTATTTTTATCCCTAAAAAAAGGTAATTAGATATCCTGAACTTGAAATAAGATGATGGACATGAACTGTTCTTATTTCAAGTGCAAAAATCTTATTCCATTGGCGAATAGTCTTATTTAGCTCCTCAAATCAAGGACAAATACACTCATTTCCAGAAAATTTCACTTACTTTTAGTTCCCTTTTTGCAGTGTGCTCGGTTAATCAAGTCGGCAGGCTGATGGCACCTGACTGTGCGGCTGCTTTGAAGTCTCCGGATTGGGCTGATTGGCCTGTTATGTATAGGACTTACTTCTTTAATTTGACTGGGCCATTCTCACTCATTAATAAGCCTTAACTGGCTTTGGCTGTAGGTCTAGAGTTCTTGTCCTGAGAGAAACTTTCCAGTCCAGTCTCGAGTCTTTTTGCAGCACCGAACTGGTTTTATTCCGGGATTTGTCTCTATTTAGCTCCTTCCATCCTCTCATCAAATTCTCTAACACTGCTGAAGACGAGCATCCCCGCACCATGATGCTGCTGCCACCATGTTTGCCAGCAGAGATGGTGTGTTCTGGTTGATGTGCATTGTTGGTTCTTGTCCAGACAAAGCATTTTCCACGTACGGCAAAACGTTCAATATAAATATCATCTAACTAGAGGGTGTGTTTTGCATTTTTATTGTCCTTTGCATAGCGAATTGTGATTAGACTTACCGATCTTCTTACAACTCTTCTATAAAATGCCAATGCATACTCCACAAGAACAGCAAAATGTTCACTCTTAGTTGCGGCTGCAAGAACAAGAGCAAAGTTTTCGGTGGCAGGGATGAAGCACTAAAGTGCAGATCTCAGGTGGTCCTCGGAGGTCTCTCCCACTGCAGCGCACCCACTTCATATCACTCTGACACTCGTATTGCACTAAAAGGCCAAATTTGTGGAGTGCGCCACTAATTGTTACGCTCTCAACAGCTTTTCCCACCTGAGCTGAGGATCTCAGCAGCTTCTTCAGAGTCACCAGGGGCCTCTTGGCTGCTTCTTAAATTACTGATCTTTTTGCCTAGTGTGTCAGTTTAGGTGGAGGTATTGAACACAGCTCAATGAGAGGCTCAAAGCTTAGGATTTTGTTTTATAACCAAAGCTTCTCCACAACTTTATCTCTGACCTGTTTGAGTGTTTCTTTCTCAGTCTTCCCCAATTTTCTCTAATAAACACCAATGTTTCTACAAAGATTCACTTACTGATGCATTTAATTTACTAATTGGGTATCTCCTGAAGGCGACTGGTTTGCCTTGATGTTTTTAGGGGTATCAGAGTAAAGGGGTTGTTTTCCAGCAGCTACAATGTTATAAGAAAAGCTTTTGTCTCTTCTGCCCTGACTTCCACACCCTTAGACACTTCTCCAGGAATATTATAACTTGAAAGTCAGCTGTAATAATTAATAACCCATTATTTCATCATTCCATTTCTATTAGGGAGGAGTTAGTTTAATTAAGAGCTTCATTAAGTTAGTTCATTAATTTCCCCACAGGTGGCAAGGATTCACGGGAGAATTTAAAATCAACTCCGCCGCCTATTATTTAATACCACACGAAACAGTTGGCGTTTTTAAAGGGCAGGCTCGCTCGAGTCTCATCTTCCAGCAGCAGGTTGTCAAGTTATTTTTGTAGATGAGAAGAGGACCTAGAACACGTTTGATTGGAGCCATACCCCATGCATATGTCGCAGGAAGCGGAAAGCCGCGGAGCTTTAACGGGCTGCTTAACTCCTTCCTGGCCCTGTCCTCGTAATTTCACAGAAATTGCTGCGTATTGCATCTCAAGCCCTCCGCCTGCCCTCCAGCTGTATCCGGTAGCTGTCACGCTGACACCTCTCCGGGATGATGTGTGCAGGACGCCATCCATCATTGCCACGGCATTGCATATTCGCTTTGCTTTTGACACCTCCGAGTGACACACTCACCCATTAATGCCATGGTGTCACCTAGCTTGTTATCACTGTAACCGCGGTACGGCGGGTTTCACAAAACGCTGACTGTGCGGCGCACAATTAAAGTGTGGGACCCTCTTCCTTCTTCCTCCTTTGAACCGATTTCCTGCTGCTAAGAGAATAGCGAAGAGATCGGCCAGTTCTGGGTCGCGGAAATGCAATGTGATGGATGCGAAACGCCGGAAAGACACCGTAGGACAAAGTGTCGGCTCACGCCATCAATCACTCATACGGAGCGGATGACACAATTCTCCCCCTCTCGCCGTCTTTCTCTCCCAGCCGGCGAGTTTATCAGCGCTGCCCAGAATATTTAACAGAGAAAAAGGGCGCACCCGTGGGATCTCATTTGCACAGGTGTCCATCTGGTAGAAAGTTGTCTGGGATAATCTCCCCATCATGTCACATTTGCATGGGGGCTTCGTGAAAACGGCGCTCTTATTGTGTAAGGAGAAGCGAGCGGAGCCGGCCAGTTCAGAGGGGCGAGGGATTTTTAAAGCTGATACTGTAGCGGGAAGCTGCATGCGCGATACTAATCCACAAGGCCTTTAATACAGCACAATTATGTAAGGATTTAACATGTTTGTAATTGTTTGTTGGTTCAGCTCAATTTGTGTAACCAGCTTTAGTTGGAAAATTAGCAGTGAGATTTTCCCCTAAATACTGCCAATTTGTTTGGTCTTTAAACCAGCGGGGATTTTCTGCAGTCAGCCTCGAGTACTTGTCAACTGTGACAGCCCTATTAGCCAGTTTGGGTGCAGAAAAGGTGCTTCCATCGAACGTATTGATTCATCCACAGCATTGCTTCTGATCTCCTTCTTCAAATAGCACAACTTTTACAGTGGATCGATGTGCCGATTGATTTCTACGTTCTGTTAAGAACTGCTCAAGCGGCAGCTCCAGTCTCAAACTTTGTTCTGGGCTGGATGAGAGGTGATCAGTATTACTACAAACCTCTGCATAAACACACGAGAAGCCTCGGGCAGATTGATTTAGGGTTTTAGAACAAGTTTTTTTTCCTCGTATAAACAGATGATGAAGGAAGAGAACGGTATACACAAGAAATGAGAATAGAATAGTTGTATCTACACAGACTGGGATTCATATAGAAATTGATGCTCAACAAACGCTTCGGTAAATCTTTAAAAGTGATCATGACGCACAATTTGCAAACCAGAACGTAACGCTGTGTATTTCTGATCATCATATTCATTGTTACAAACCAAGCCATCTAGACCAGAGCCTTTCTTTCTTTGGGAT